>NC_092053.1:14257857-14563451 GCF_003086295.3 Arachis hypogaea | reverse complement strand
AATAACACTATATGGATTCTGAGTTCCTATAGAAGCCAATCATTCTGAACTTCAAAGGATAAAGTGAGATGCCAAAACTGTTCAGAGGCAAAAAGCTAAAAGCCCCGCTCATCTAATTAATACTGATCTTCATAGATGTTTTTGGAATTCATTGTATATTCTATTCTTTTTATCCTATTTGATTTTCAGTTGCTTGGGGACAAGCAACAATTTAAGTTTGGTGTTGTGATGAGCGGATAATTTATACGCTTTTTGGCATTGTTTTTAGTATGTTTTTGGTATGTTTTAGTTAATTTTTATTATATTTTTATTAGTTTTTATTTAAAATTCACTTTTCTGGAATTTACTATGAGTTTGTGTGTTTTTCTGTGATTTTAGGTATTTTCTGGCTGAAATTGAGGGACCTGAGCAAAAATCTGATTCAGAGGCTGAAAAAGGACTGCAGATGCTGTTGGATTCTGACCTCCCTGCACTTGAAGTGGATTTTTTGGAGCTATAGAAGCCCAATTGACACGCTCTCAATTTCGTTGGAAAGTAGACATCCTGGGATTTCTAGCAATATATAATAGTCCATACTTTGCTTGAGATTTGATGACCCAAACAGGCGTTCCAAGTCAGCTCAAGAATTCTGGCGTTTAACGCCGGAACTGGCACAAAAGCTGGAGTTAAACGCCCAAACTGGCACAAAAGCTGACATTTAACTCCAAGAAAAGTCTCTACACAAAAATGCTTCAATGCTCAGCCCAAGAACACACCAAGTGGGCCCGGAAGTAGATTTTTACGTCATTTACTCATTTCTGTAAACCCTAGGCTACTAGTTCTCTATAAATAGGACCTTTTGCTATTGTATTTTCATCTTGGGATCTTGAATCTTTGAGTAGTCTTATGCTATCTTAGATCACGTTTTAGGGGCTGGCCTCTCGGCCATGCCTAAACCCTGTTCTTGTGTATTTTCAACGGTGGAGTTTCTACACACCATAGATTAAGTGTGGAGCTCTGCTGTACCTCGAGTATCAATGCAATTACTATTGTTCTTCTATTCAATTCAGCTTATTCTTGTTCTAAGATATCACTTGTTCTTCAACTTGATGAATGTGATGATCCGTGACACTCATCATCATTCTCACCTATGAACATGTGCCTGACAACCACCTCCGTTCTACATTCGATTGAGTGTGTATCTTTTGGATTCCTTAATCAGAATCTTCGTGGTATAAGCTAGAATCCATTGGCGGCCATTCTTGAGAATCCGGAAAGTCTAAACCTTGTCTGTGGTATTCCGAGTAGGATTCAGGGATTGAATGACTGTGACGAGTTTCAAACTCGTGAGTGTGGGGCGTGTGACAGACGCAAAAGGATCAATGGATCTTATTCCGACATGATCGAGAACCGACAGCTGATTAGCCGTTCTGTGATAGAGCGCGTTGAAAATTTTCACTGAGAGGATGGAAGGTAGCCATTGACAACGGTGAAACCCAACATACAGCTTGCCATGGAAAGGAGTAAGAAGGATTGGATGAAGACAGTAGGAAAGCAGAGAGACAGAAGGGACAAAGCACCTCCATACGCTTATCTGAAATTCTCACCAATGAATTACATAAGTATCTCTATATTTATTTTATGTTTTATTCATATTAATTCTCCATAACCATTTGAATCTTCTTGACTGAGATCTACAAGATGACCATAGCTTGCTTCATACCAACAATCTCCGTGGGATCGACCCTTACTCGCGTAAGGTTTATTACTTGGACGACCCAGTGCACTTGCTGGTTAATTGTGCGAAATTGTGATAAAGAGTTGAGATTACAATTGTGCGTACCATGTTGATGGCGCCATTGATGATCACAATTTTGTGCACCAGTAGTCAAGTGGATGTTAAAGACATTAGTACAAAGGCTTGGAGGACGAAAGTGGAGGGTTTGGCTATGTTTATTTTGGCACAAAAACTAAAAATTTGTAGGCATAAACTAGTGCAGTGGCAGTAACAATGCAAGTCAAACTCAAGAAAAGAAATTGAAGATCTTTTAAGAGAAATTGAAGTGCTGCGGGAGGCAGGAGTCAATGGCGGGGAAGTGATTGATGAGCTAGAGAGGAAAGTCGAGTCGGCTTACGATAAAGAAGAAAGTTATTAGAGAGAAAAATCTTGTATTAAGTGGCTACAAGCAGGTGACAGAAATACTAAGTTCTTTCATCGAAGTGTCCAATCTAAAAACCGGAATAATAAAATATGGAGACTAGAAAGGACTAATGGTGGAGTAACTACAACTCTTGAAGGGATTGCTTCAGTGGCTAAAGAGTATTTCAAGAAGATTTTGCTTCGAACACTACTGATCCGAATCAGGTGTTTGAAGATTTTGTGCCTAAAGTGACGAACTCTCTGAATAGAAGATTATTAAGGCAAGTGTCGAGGGAGGAAATTATAAGGGAAACCTTTAGCGTTCACCCACAAAGTGCACCAGGAGAAGACGGACTTACAGAAAAAAAATTTCAATTCTATTCGAATATTGTGGGAGAAGATGTCACTCAGGCAGTTAGGAGTTTTTTTTATAAGTGGAAGAATTCTCAAGAGTTTCAACCACACCCATATTTACTTGATTCCAAAAGTCCCAAATGCCAGTAATATGACTCAGGTGAGACCTATCAGCCTTTCTTTAGTTGTTTACAAGATTATTTCTAAAGTCTTAGTTCATCGGCTACAAGGTATTATGAACAAATTAATCATCCCTAATTAGAGTGCTTTTTTAAGAGGAAGGTTAATTTCTAATAATATCCTAATAGCCCATCAATGCATGCATTACTTAAAAAACAAGAAGAAAGGCTTGGAGATTGAGATGGCTATTAAATTGGATATGAGTAAGGCATATGATAGAGTTGAATGGCATTTCTTGTGGTTTATGATGGATAAGTTGGGCTTTCATTCTAGTTGGATTGACTGGGTTCGCGAGGTGGTGACTACAGTTTCTTACTCTGTTGTTGTGGAAGGTCAACCCTTTGGCTTTTTTAAGCCAAATAGAGGCATCCAACAAGGTGACTCTCTATCTCCATATCTATTCTTATTTTGTGCAGAATGATTATCCTTTTTGCTACACAAGACAGAGCAAAACAGTCTCATTCAAGGTATTTAGATCAATCGAAGTAGCCCTACTATTAATCATCTTTTATTCGCTGATGACTCTATTCTTTTTTGCAAGGCTAACCCCCAATCTTGTGATCATATTTTAGAACTTCTAGAGACTTATGATGAGTTTAGCGGTCAAAAAGTTAATTTAGATAAATCAGCTATTTTTTTAGTAATAATACTTCTACGGATATCCGAATCTCTCTTGCTAACCAGCTACACATTAGGCACATAGGAGCTCAAGAAAAGTATCTAGGAGTACCTTCTGTTGTCCAACGCTCTAAAAAGGCTACTTTTGGGCTGATTAAAGAGAAAGTTAGGAAGAAAGTGCAAGGGTGGAAAAGACGCCTTTTGTCATCAGCTGGAAGGCATGTACTTATCAAGGCAGTGGGAGAAGCAGTGCTTATTTATTCTTTATGTTGCGTCAAGCTCCCAAATACTCTTATTAAAGCGATTCACAGTATTTTAGCTTAGTTTTGGTGCGGTCAGAGGGGTTCAGAATGAAAAATAGCTTGGGTCAGCTGGGATACTATGACGAGAGCTAAGAAAGAAGGTGGTTTGGGGTTTAAAGATTTAAGAGTTCAGAACCTAGCTCTATTGGCAAAACAATGCTGGAGAATAGTCAAACAACCTCAATCTTTACTATCCAAAATACTCAGAGGAAAATATTTTAGATACAGTACTGTAATGCAAACTAAGATCGGAATTTTACCTTCTTGGGGGTGGCAGAGTATTCTTGAGGGTCGAAAAGTAATAGAGAAGGGTCTCCGCTGAAAAGTTGGAATCGGTGATAACATCAAAATTTTTGGAGATCCTTGCGTTTCTCCTCCATATCCATACTATGTTTTCCCTTCTGATGCTAATTTTTACCAACTCAGCCTCTATTTCGGGTTTGTGATTTGATGCTACCTGGCAAAATATGGAACCAAAATCTAATTGAACATAATTTCTCAGAAGCGATGAGCTGAAGAATTTTTGCAACCAATATTGGTGATGGAGAAGATGAGATCATGTGGTCTTTTAATAAGAATGGGAAATATGATGTGTCTTCAGGATACCAAATAGCTTACCTTTTTCAGCATTTACCCATAAACCTATGCCTTGAAATAATGAGGAATAAGGAATTATGGTGTGACCTATGGAAGATGGGTCTTCCCCCTAAAATTCATTTCTTTTTATGGAGATCCCTTCATAGCTCAATTTCGGTAATGCAAGCCCTCCACCATCGTATAAATTCTACCCATCCTATGTGCCAGCGCTGCAACAGAAAAGAAGATTCCATAAATCATTGCTTTTTTTTATGCCCAACTTCAATTCCTTTTCTTTCTTTTTTTGGTCTTATACATTACACAACACACACCCCTCTCACACACACTACTACTACTAAAATAAGTTCTATATTCCTCATGGAAGATTCGAACTTAGATGCAGCTCCCAGTGAGGTAGGTGATGCTGCCATTGATCCAAGGCCTTAGCTGCAATAATTCCTTTTCTAAATTAAGTCTTTGTTACTCTTTTGAGTTTATTTGGAAGAACTCCAATTTTAAATGTAATAGCCCAATAGTTGGGCTTTTTTGTAATTCTATTCCTAATGAATGAAATTCTGTCTTTTGAAAAAAAAAAGCTAATATTTTTCTTTTCTTAGTAGAAACAATGGAATAATCAAAATCAGGTCACGAAAATCACCATAGAGCACTCAATCCCCAACAAATAAGACCATTAAACATTTACTCTAATTTAACTTAACAATGTGTATTTATTAAAAAAAAAGGTAATGCAACTACATGGTAGTATCAAAACCAATAATATGATCCCAGAATAAGTACAAAATTTTGATTAAAAAAACCCAAATTACATGATGTTAAGATTATCTAACTTGAAGTCCTTTAATTTAATTATTCACATTTCTTCTTTATCAAAATGCAACATTTGTACTACATAGTCATTTTATATAAAAATGTTTCAAGCAATTCAAATGGACATTCAGTAACAAAAAACATTTCACCAAGTTAATATATTCTAAGATGAGGAAAATCTGTATGACTTTATGCTTGGCGACATTTCACCAAGTGGTTAAGAGACTAACAGAGAAATGAATATACATAGAAACAAATTGAAACGTAGAAATAATTTCTGAGGAAGACACATGATGTATATAGGTTGTGTGCTAACAGACGTACTGAAGCGCCAAAATACTTAAAAATCAGTGGTAGATTAGTGATGTGAGACACACAGAAAAATAAATAAAATAAAATAGAATAAAAATTTATACAACGATATATAACTGGCTGATGTAGACACTGACATTACCAAGAAAGGAATGCAGTTTATAAATAACAAGTCCAAGTGAAATGATTCCGTACACTAAATCATATCCAGAGAAATAATAATGGCTTCCCAAACACCTCAGCTCCACTTCGTTATCTTCCCATTCATGGCACAAGGCCACATGATTCCCATAATGGACTTAGCAAAGTTATTGCTTTAGCGCAATAATGTTATCATCACGGTAGTCACAACCCTGCAAAACGCAGCAAGATTCGACTGGGTTCTTTCCTTAGCTCATAAGAATGATGCGTTTCATGCTTTTTCCACTCTTTGTAAAAAAATTCAAAATGAAAAAGATTTGAAAATTGCTCACTTGAGAAGTGATCATGGAAAGGAGTTTGAAAATCAAGATTTTGAAAAATTTTGTGATGAATTTGTTATTACTCATAACTTTTCATGTCCTAAAACTCCTCAACAAAATGGGGTAGTTGAAAGAAGGAATAGAAGCCTTCAAGAAATGACTAGGGCAATGCTTTGTGAAAATGATGTACCAAAATTTTTATGGGCTGAAGTTGTAAACACAGCTTGCTATATTCTTAATAGAACCATCATTAGAAAAGGTTTAAAGAAAACTCCATATGAGCTTTGGAAAGGAACCCCACCTAATCTTAAGTACTTTCACATTTTTGGATGCAAATGTTTTGTGCTTAATAATAAAGAAAATCTTGGAAAGTTTGATCCAAAATCTTATGAAGGAATGTTTGTTGGATACTCCACCATTAGCAAAGCTTTTAGGGTTTATCTTAAAGAACATAGAACAATAGAGGAATCCATACATGTGTCTTTTTGTGACTCTAACTCTATTCCAAGTGTTGTGTTAGATGATGATGCAGGTTATGAAACTGATGTGAACCAAGAAGCCAGTCAAGAAAATCCCAAGTCTGTCCTAACCGTTAAATTTGTCTTCCCAGAAACGTCTCGTCAGAATGAAGGAGACATTTCTGTTTTGTCTCCTGAACAAGCTAGAGAATTCAGAACAGAGTTGTCTACTGAAACTCGTCAAGGCAGAACCTTTCCTCAAAGGCCACGAGAATGGAAGTTTTTGAAGGGTTACCCTCATGAATTCATCATTGGTGATCCTTTCCAAGGCATAACCACTAGATCCTCAAGAAAGAAGCAAGTGGAACCAAGCAATGTTGCCTTCTTGTTCCAATTGGAGCCTCTCAATGTGAGGCAAACTCTTGAAGACCCCTCATGGGTTAAAGTCATGGAAGAATAGCTAGCACAATTTGAAAAGAATGAAGTTTGGACACTTGTACCAAATCCATATGGTAAAAAGGTAATCGATACAAAATGGATTTTCAAAAATAAATTAGGTGAGGATGGTAGTGTTGTTCGTAACAAGGCTAGATTAGTGACCCAAGGTTATGATCAAGAGAAAGGAATTGATTTTGATGAGTCATTTGCTTCGGTAGCAAGAATGGAAGCAATTAGGTTGCTTCTTGCCTATGCTGCCCATAAGGGTTTTAAAATATTTCAAATGGATGTCAAATGTACTTTTCTTAATAGTTTTATAGATAGGGAAGTATTTGTGGCTCAACCCCCCGGTTTTGAAAGCAAAGAGTTTCCAAATCATGTTTTTAAACTCTCTAAGGCCCTTTATGGCCTTAGGCAAGCTCCAAGAGCTTGGTATGAAAGGCTTAGTGCCTTCTTGTTGGAAAATAATTTTCAAAGGGGTATTACCGATACTACTTTGTTTATAAAAGAATCTAATGATGATATCTTAATTGTTCAAGTTTATGTGGATGACATTGTGTTTGGTTCGGCTAATGAAGCCTTGTGTGAAGAGTTTGGAAAACTTATAACTAGTGAGTTTGAAATGAGTTTAATGGGAGAATTAACCTTCTTTCTTGGTCTTCAAATCAAACAAACTCCTAGTGGTATTTTTATTCACCAAGGTAAATATGCCAAAGAGTTAATCAAGAAATTTGGTCTTGAAAATTCTAAACCAATGGGAACTCCTATGCATCCAAACACTAAACTTGATAAGGATGAAAATGGGAAAGATGTGGATGAAACAAAGTATAGAGGAATGATAGGATCCCTCATGTATCTTACATCCTCTAGGCCGGATATTGTTCAAAGTGTGGGTGTATGCTCAAGGTTTCAATCTCACCCTAAAGAATCCCATCTTTCGGTCGTTAAAAGAATCATTAGATACATTAAGGGCACATGTGATCTTGGCTTGTGGTATCCAAAATCTAATGAATTTTCTGCAGTAGGTTTTCGGGATGCAGATTATGCGGGTGACCGAGTTGATAGAAGAAGCACTTCCGGAATGTGTTGCTTTCTTAGAAGCTCACCCAACATGTGGTCAAGCAAGAAGCAAGCCACTGTTGCACTATCCACATCTGAAGATGAATATATATCCACCGCTGCTTGTTGCTCACAATTAATTTGGTTAAAAATTCAATTAGAAGATTACAAATTGAAAATCAATAGTATACCCCTGTTTTGTGATAACATGAGTGCAATAAACATTTCAAAAAATCCTGTTCTGCACTCTAGAACTAAGCACATTAAAGTGAGATATCACTTTATTAGGGAACATGTGCAAAAGGAAACTATTGATATCCAATTTGTAAAATCTGAAGAGCAACTTACTGACATTTTCACCAAACCACTGTGTGAAGATAGATTTTGTTCATTAAGGAACAGTTTGGGGATGATGGATTTGAGTTTTGTTGAAAAAATGTGATTTTCATGCCTCTGTTTGTTTTTGTCTCGTAGGCAGCAAGGAGAAAAATCTGGGCATATGATGAACAAGCTATTAAACAGGGGGAGACTGAACTTTGGTGCCTTGAACTCAAGCCCAACCAACCTCCTTTAAGCCCATTCCATGATACTGGCTCATTAATTAATTTTTTGGCATCATGTTCTTTTAATAAATTATATTTTAAAAAAAATACTTTTTTTTAAGAAGGTTATCACATCATATCTTTAAAAGGGAGAATTCTTGTCAAATCAAATCTTTTTTCCTTATTCTCTCCCACATTTCAAGGAAAGGATGTTTCAATTATTTTTTGAATTTCAATTTTCCTTATTAAAAACTATTTCCATTAAATGCTCATTACTTTAAATATTATTCTCTCCACTAAGCATTTAATGTGGTCTAACTTCTCATCGCCTTCCACTCTCTTCGACCTCTCTTCATCTTCTCACTCTCCATTTCACCTCTTTCATCATGAGAAAGAAGTTAGCCACACGAAGAAGCATCCGAATCCCGATTGTTAAAAATCCTCCATCTTCCACAACTCCTCAATCCCACACTCACATTCATATTCACCCCAACTCATCGTCTTCACCCTCCTCTCACTCAACAGCATCCATGGCCCGTAAGACTATCCATGCAAGAGTGACATCAAGGCAGGAAGCTGGTTCATCCAAGAAGAATACCAAGGGACAGGAGCAAGTCCCTGAAGAGGAAGAAGAAGAATCACCACTTCCATCTCCACAACCTTCACCACCACAATGTTCCACACCTCATCCCTCTAGCCAGTCTTAAAGGACAAAGAAGCCAGTCCTTCACAACACCAGAGAACCCTCTAACTTGGACTCATTGGACTTAAAAAACAAGTATGGTAAAAGTCACTCCCATTTTGATCCTGCCCGTTTCATGTCTTGCGCTGCTTTTGAGTTCCACTCACAGGTTCTGGTAAATCGTCATCTTTGTGCTTCCTATATAGTAATCTGGAAAATCTTTGTGAAAAAGGAATTGATTTTACTACTTTTTTTGATGATCTCAAATGGGCTCCTCTTTTCAAAATTTGAAAACCTGTTTACTTGAATTTGGTTCGTGAGTTTTATGCTAATATGATGTATCATGATGGTGCATTGCATTCATATGTCAAAAAGGTTCATCTCACCTTGAATCGTGATACTATAAGTGCTGCCCTGGGGTACCAAGATGAAGGAGCCAGGGCTTACATGTCTGGAAAATGGGACTCCCATGTTGGGGTTTCCCTTCAAGTATCCCTAACTCGGGTCTGTGAAAACTTCTCTACTCTTGACAGAACAACTCTGATCCACAAGGCTCTCGAACCTGTGCGAACCTTACTTCATTGTATCATCAATCATATTCTTATGCCTCAAAGTGGTTCTTTTCAGCGAGTAACCATTTGTGATACCCTTGTCTTATTCGCTATTCTCACTTCTGCATCCATTTCATTTGCATATCTTATGGTAAGACACATGTGGGACTATATCCGCAGTGATAAGAAAGCAAATCTGCCATATGGAATATTTCTGACTTGCATCTTTGAGTACTTTAATGTGGATTTGAGCAATGAACCAGTTGAGAACAGGGTTTCCACCATTAAAGGAGGCGGTGTTCCTGATTCTATGCAAGGTAAAAAAGGCAAAAGTTCAATGGCATCAATGCTCTCTGATAGCAAAAGTGACAGCCATCCTCCTGAATCTTCTAAGCTTTCTAAATCTATCAAAGATGTTCTAAATGAGTTCTCCAACATGTCTAGTATGATGGTCAGGACCTACAAAGAGGCTCGGAAATAAGCCTATGAAAATGAGAAGGCCTGGACCAAATGCCATGAAAGGGTTAATCTGTTGATTAAGAGCTTGGAGAAGGACTTGGCTCATTCTGATGGAGAAGACAATCACCTTGACTCTGATATAAATCTTTCTGAAGCCTGAATGATTTGCTCTCTGCTGCCTATGATCTTGAACAATTTTTCTTTTATTGTCTTTTTGGATTTAGTTTCTCTTGAACTATTTGATGTTGGGATGACTGTACTCAGTAACTTTAAATACTCTGTTTGGGTTTTAATATCAAATATTTTGCATGACACTGCTGTTTTTATCTGTTTTGCAGGTCCCCTCCTTGATGACAAAAGGGGGAGGAATTAAAAAGGGGTGGAATTGTATTGTGGAAAATAGAATTGGGACTACCAATCCAATTCTTGTGCTTTATTTTTTTTAGCCTTTTGATTCTTGTTTCATGCCAATTTTTTTTATGCTCTGTTATAGTGGCTGAACATTATGTTGCTGGCTATATGTTTTTTTATTTATTGCTTTGATTGGCAAGAAATATTTTTTGTTGGCAGGGATTATCTGCTTTGAATATATTGCTATATGTAGTATGATAAGTCTTGATCATTTGTTGGACATGTACTCTGAATGTACTCTGTCATACTATGTTTCACAAGAAAATTTTTTGTGAGCAGCATGTTGTCTGAAGGATAACAAAATTGAGTCTTGATTTTTTTTATCCATTTGCTCAAAAATCAAGCTTTTTAACATGTCTTTTGTTTAAAAAGTTCCATGCTTTGAATATATGAATTTTCTATGGAACTGCTTGAGCATATTTACAGGTAGTGCTTTCATTAGATACATGCACACATTAAGGGAGAGCAAATTGATCAATTGAAAGGGGGAGGATTTGGTCAAATCATCAAAGGAAGTTTTCTAAATCCTAATCCTTTTTCAATTTATTTTTTTAATAATGTTTGTCATCAAGGGGGAGATTGATGAGTTTGGAAAACTTGAAATTATTGTGATGATCAAACATTGTTCAAAATATTAATTACAAAAATTGTTAATTTGATTTTTGATTCCAATTGTTTGTTTAATGGGTTTGTGAGTGTGCAGGAAAAATAAAACAAACTTTTCAGTTGGGCTAAAAGGAAATTAAAGCCCAAAGTGATAAGAAAATATTTAGCCTTTGTGCAAAAAAAATTCCAAGCAAAGTGGCTGAATTATTTTAATACATAATCATATGTTAATTGGGCCAGGAAACCAATGTGCAGCCCAAAACAAATTGTTGACGGACCAACAATCTCTTGGTCCGAAATTGAAAGGAGAAGGAACGGAAAGAGAAGTGGTTCGGTTACCTACTCCCCATTATGGAATGGAATTCAAACTTCAATTGGATCAATGGCTTGCATTGGGTACTGAAACAAAAGATTCAATTTGATTAATTGCTTCCCTTGGTAACCGAAGTCCACATTCCAATTTCATTTAATTTCACATAAATGCTTCGTTTCTTCTCTCTCTTCACTCTCTTTGTTGTTTTGTTTGTCACATCCATCAGAAAAGAAGATGGAAGTAAGAAGAAGTTATCAGAAGAAAAAAGTAGAGAACACAGTGAAGCTATGAAGAAGCAAAAGGCTAGGATGAAGAAAGCCAGTAAAGAAAAAAGGAGATCCAAAGCATGGCATAGTTGAGATCTTTGCCATTGAAGGCAAGATTTCAAGAAGAAGCTCCAAGATCTCCATGCCAAAAATGTAAAGGATCGGTCTCGGTCAGAGAGAAAGATCTCTGTGGCTAAAGCTTTGTTCCATTTTTGTTCATCCAAGAGAGAAGGTAGCTATTGGAGCTACGAAGAGGAAGAAGCAAATTTGGAAAGGTTGGAGCTGTCAAGGATTAGAGAATCATCAACGGTTGAAATTCATTCTTGGGGCCAAAGTCAAGATGGAAGGCTCAGATTGAAGAAGTTTGATGAGAAGGGTTGAGAGAGGTACATGCATGTTGATTTTTGGCTTTGGTTTCCCTCTCTCTTCTCTGCCCGAACCGGCTATGTGTTGGAGAAGAAGATGGTGACTTGGTTGAACCGGTTTCAACCTTGGAAGCTTCCCCTTCTATAATAAGGGTGAACGGCCAAGGGTTGAGATCAAGGAGAGAAAGCACAGAGTTCTCATAGCTACCCTAAGCTAACAGAGTTCTTCTCCTTCAATAAGTTTTATTTTGTTTTCTTTTCTTTAGTTTTGTCTGTCTGAGTCTCATGGTAAAAGGAAAACAGAGAGAGGTTTGTAAGAAAAACCCAGTGAGAGGAAAAAGGCAGAGAGTGCAAAATTGAAGAAAAAGCCATAGATGTCTTAAAGGTCCTTTGTACATCTGTGTTGTGTTTCATGATCCTGTGGAGATTTCATTGCAAGTTGGGTTAGCACTTTGCGGTTGAAAGCTTGGTAGTTGTCCAAGTCAAGTTCAGTTTTGGGGATAGATTCTGGACTTATCCCAGATAGGAATGAGTAGTTCCTAGGGAAGAATTGGTGTATGTAATCTGTTGATTATAGTGAAATTCCATCACTGTTTTGATGGAGACTAGATGTAGGCTACATTACACTTAGCAGCTAAACCAAGATACTTCTGGGTGTGATTCTCTTTTTTCCTTCTACTCCATTTCTGTTTCTATTTCTATTGCGTAGGAGACAAAATTGAAAAATATCTCCTAACCGGTTACAAGACAAAAAGAAAATGTCTCTCGACTTGTTATGAGACAAAAAGCAGAAATATCTCCTGAAGCTATCTTAAAAGGCAGAAAGTAATATTAAAAAAAAAGGGGCTGAGATTCAACCCCCCTTCTCTTAGCCACTGACTACCATAAGAATATATAAAATTCTATGTGCACACAAAAAATCAATCATTATGTATTTTTGTATAAATATATATGTTGTTAAATTTATTTTTAGTGTATATTTTGTATATTAATATGTATTTTATATATGTGGTTGATTTGATGGTTGATGTGTATATCGAGAATGGATCCTCTCAATTTTTTTTTAACAATTGAGGGAGTAAAGTGTGATCTCACACCATTAATTTTATAAGTGGGACCAAGCATAAATATGAGAGAGAGAGAGTAATGAAGGGTTAGAAATTACACTTTACACTCTCAATTTTTTTTAACAATTGAGAGGATCCATTTCCGTGTATATCTAATATTTGTTAAATATAAGTAGATGATTAATGGCTAAAACTAGATGAACATAGAGTTCTTTATTTTTATTTTTATTTTTTTAAGAAAATAAGGGGTGAGTTTAATCTTTATCTGTGGCTAATGTAAGAGGGTTTTTAGGGTTTTTTTGTGTGTATGTAAATGATTGGAATCTAAGAATTCACTTGTTTATAAATATGTTTTCATGTTTATGTTATAATTTAAAAATAACATATTGTAATGATAATTAATGCAGGATTAGTTAAGATAGTAAACTTTTTAGTCTCATAATCAAAGATATTTAGTTCAAATCTTAGGAAGAAAAATGAATAAAAGATTAAAATTTAAAAGGACAAAACTAATCTTGGTGTGCACTTAAGTAGCTTAGAACAAACTAGGCTGGTACAATTCAATGAGCTTTTTTCTATAATCAATCAGATGCAAGAGGAGGTAGTGGTGATAGGTGATTTTAACGCCATTGTAAATCAACAAGAAAAGGAGAGAGGAAGTGACAAATCTGCTTCCTTTATTGCCGCGTTTACTGAATTTATTGATGGAAATGCACTCGTTGATTTGGGAGACCATTTACCTGGACAAATAGAAGAAGGGGTCAAGAGCTTATCAAAGAACGTATTAACAGGGGGCTGGCGAAAGAAGAGTGGCTTAATTCTTATCCTTCGGCAACAATTCATAGACTCTCTGAGAATGACTCTGATCATGCCCCCTCTTTTTAGATACTAATCCAGTTATGGAGAAGTCTAAAAGGAGGTTTAAATTTCAAGAGAGATGGTGTAGTCAAGTGGATGTTAAAGACATTAGTACAAAGGCTTGGAAGACGAAAGTGGAGGGTTTGGCTATGTTTATTTTGGCACAAAACCTAAAAATTTGTAGGCATAAACTAGTGCAGTGGCAGCAACAATGCAAGTCAAACTCAAGAAAAGAAATTGAAGATCTTTTGAGAGAAATTGAAGTGCTGCGGGAAGCAGAAGTCAATGGCGGGGAAGTGATTGATGAGCTAGAGAGGAAAGTCGAGTCGGCTTACGATAAAGAAGAAAATTATTGGAGAGAAAAATCTTGTATTAAGTGGCTACAAGCAGGTGACAGAAATACTAAGTTCTTTCATCGAAGTGTCCAATCTAAAAACCAGAATAATAAAATATGGAGACTAGAGAGGACTGATGGTGGAGTAACTACAACTCATGAAGGGATTGCTTCAGTGGCTGAAGAGTATTTCAAGAAGATTCTGCTTCGGACACTACTGATCCGAATCAGATGTTTGAAGATTTTGTGCCTAAAGTGAGGAACTCTATGAATAGAAGCTTATTAAGGTCAGTGTCGAGGGAGGAAATTAAGAGGGCAACCTTTAGCGTTCACCCACAAAGTGCACCAGGAGAAGACGGATTTACGGATAAAAATTTTCAATTCTACTAGAATATTGTGGGAGAAGATGTCACTCAGGCAGTTAGGAGTTTTTTTTTATAAGTGGAAGAATTCTCAAGAGTTTCAACCACACCCATATTTGCTTGATTCCAAAAGTTCCAAATGCTAGTAATATGACTCAGGTGAGACCTATCAGCCTTTCTTCAGTTGTTTACAAGATTATTTCTAAAGTCTTAGTTCATCGGCTACAAGGTATTATGAACAAATTAATCAGCCCTAATTAGAGTGCTTTTTTAAGAGGAAGGTTAATTTCTGATAATATCCTAATAGCCCATGAATGCATGCATTACTTAAAAAACAAGAAGAAAGGCTTGGAGACTGAGATGGCTATTAAATTAGATATGAGTAAGGCATATGATAGAGTTGAATGGCATTTCTTGTGGTTTATGATGGATAAGTTGGGCTTTCATTCTAGTTGGATTGACTGGGTTCGCGAGGTGGTGACTACAGTTTCTTACTCTGTTGTTGTGGAAGGTCAACCCTTTGGCTTTTTTAAGCCAAATAGAGGCATCCGACAAGGTGACTCTCTATCTCCATATCTATTCCTATTTTGTGCAGAATGATTATCCTTTTTGCTACACAAGACAGAGCAAAACAGTCTCATTCAAGGTATTCAGATCAGTCGAAGTAGCCCTACTATTAATCATCTTTTATTCGCTGATGACTCTATTCTTTTTTGCAAGGCTAACCCTCAATCTTGTGATCATATTTTGGAACTTTTAGAGACTTATGAGGAGTTTAGCAGTCAAAAAGTTAATTTAGATAAATCAGCTTTTTTTTTCAGTAATAATACTCCTGCGGATATCCGAATCTCTCTTACTAACCAGCTGCATATTAGGCACATAGGAGCTCAAGAAAAGTATCTAGGACTACCTTCTGTTGTCCAACGCTCTAAAAAGGCTACTTTTGGGCTGATTAAAGAGAAAGTTAGGAAGAAAGTGCAAGGGTGGAAAAGACGTCTTTTGTCATCAGCTAGAAGGCATGTACTTATCAAGGCAGTGGGAGAAGCAGTGCTTATTTATACTTTATGTTGCGTCAAGCTCCCAGATACTCTTATTAAAGTGATTCACAGTATTTTAGCTCAGTTTTGGTGGGGTCAGAGGGGTTCAGAATGAAAAATAGCTTAGGTCAGCTGGGATACTATGACGAGAGCTAAGAAAGAAGGTGGTTTGGGGTTTAAAGATTTAAGAGTTCAGAACCTAGCTCTATTGGCAAAACAATGCTGGAGAATAGTCAAACAACCTCAATCTTTACTATCCAAAATACTCAAGAGGAAAATATTTTAGATACAGTAATGTAATGCAAACTAAGATCGGAATTTTACCTTCTTGGGGGTGGTAGAGTATTCTTGAGGGTCGAAAAGAAATAGAGAAGGGTCTCCGCTGAAAAGTTGAAATCGGTGATAACATCAAAATTTTTGGAGATCCTTGGGTTTCTCCTCCATATCCATATTATGTTTTCTCTTCTGATGCTAATTTTGTACCAACTCAGCCTCTATTTCGGGTTTGTGATTTGATGCTACCTGGCAAAATATGGAACCAAAATCTAATTGAACATAATTTCTCAGAATCGATGAGCCAAAGAATTTTTGCAACCAATATTGGTGATGGAGAAGATGAGATCATGTGGTCTTTTAATAAGAATAGGAAATATGATGTGTCTTCAGGATACCAAATAGCTTACCTTTTTCACCATTTACCCATAGACCTATGCTCTGAAATAATGAGGAATAAGGAATTATGGTGTGACCTATGGAAGGTGGGTCTTCCCCCTAAAATTCATTTCTTTTTATGGAGATCCCTTCATAGCTCAATTCCGGTAATGCAAGCCCTCCACCATCGTATAAATTCTACCCATCCTATGTGCCAGCGCTGCAACAGAGAAGAAGATTCCATAAATCATTGCTTTTTTTGATGCCCAACTTCAATTCCTTTTCTTTTCTTTTTTTTGGTCTTATACATTACACAACACACACCCCACTCACACACACTACTACTACTAAGATAAGTTCTATATTCCTCATGGAGGATTCAAACTTGGATGCAGCTCCCAGTGAGGTAGGTGATGCTGCCATTGATCCAAGGCCTTGGCTGCAGTAATTCCTTTTCTAAATTAAGTCTTTATTATTCTTTTGAGTTTATTTTGAAGAACCTTAATTTTAATTGTAATAGCCCAATAGTTAAAAAAGCTAATATTTTTCTATTCCTAATGAATGAAATTCTGTCTTTTGAAAAAAAAAAGCTAATATTTTTCTTTTCTTAGTAGAAACAATGGAATAATCAAAATCAGGTCACGAAAATCACCATAGAGCACTCAATCTCCAACAAATAAGACCACGAAACATTTACTCTAATTTAACTTAACAATGTGTATTTATTTAAAAAAAAGGTAATGCAACTACATGGTAGTATCAAAACCAATAATATGATCCCATAATAAGTACAAAATTTTGATTAAAAAAACCCAAATTACATGATGTTAAGATTATCTAACTTGAAGTCCTTTAATTTAATTATTCACATTTCTTCTTTATCAAAATGCAACATTTGTACTACATAGTCATTTTATATAAAAATGTTTCAAGCAATTCAAATGGACATTCAGTAACAAAAAACATTTCACCAAGTTAATATATTCTAAGATGAGGAAAATCTGTATGACTTTATGCTTGGCGACATTTCACCAAGTGGTTAAGAGAAGAACAGAAAAATGAATATACATAGAAACAAATTGAAATGTAGAAATAATTTCTGAGGAAGACACATGATGTATATAGGTTGTGTGCTAACAGACGTACAGAAGTGCCAAAACACTTAAAAATCAGTGGTAAATTAGTGATGCGAGACACACAGAAAAATAAATAAAATAAAATAGAATAAAAATTTATACAATGATATATAACTGGCTGATGTAGACACTGACATCACCAAGAAAGGAATGCAGTTTATAAATAACAAGTCCAAGTGAAATTATTCAGTGCACTAAATCATATCCAGAGAAACAATAATGGCTTCCCAAACACCTTAGCTCCACTTCGTTATCTTCCCATTCATGGCACAAGGCCACATGATTCCCATAATGGACTTAGCAAAGTTATTGCTTTAGCGCAATAATGTTATCGTCACAGTAGTCACAACCCTGCAAAACGCAGCAAGATTCACATCAACCTTTGCTCGTTTAATCGATTCCAGTTACCAAATTCGACTAATTCAGCTTCAGTTTTCATATAAAGAGGCAGGTTTGCCAGAAGGGTGTGAGAATCTTGACATGCTTGATTCACTTGGCAATGCCTTGAGTTTATTCACTGCACCAAGTGTTCTAAGGGAACCTGTGGAAAAACTCTTTGAAGAGTTGTCGCCCCTACCAAGCTGCATAGTCTCCGATATGTGTCTCCCGTACACAATCCACATTGCTAATAAATTCAATGTTCCAAGGATTTCTTTTGTCGGAGTGAGTTGCTTCTATCTAGTCTGTCAGGATGCTATGCGCATCAGTAATGTGAGGGAGAGCATAAAGGATGAATTAGAGTACTTCATTATACCAAATCTACCAGACAAGATTGAAGTCACCAAAGCGCAGGTACTAAGTCTAGCGGATGAGAACTGGAACAAGTTTTATCAAGAGATATACGCAGCCGAAGTAGACACTTATGGAATAATCATGAATTCCTTCCAAAAGTAGGAGCCTGAGTATGCAAGCATATACAAGAAGCATAGAAAGGATAAAGTGTGGTGCATCAGTCCGGTGTCATTAAGCAACAAGGATTACTTGGACAAGGCTCAAAGAGGCAACAAGGTTTCAACTGAAGAGTGGATACACCAAAAATGGCTTGATTCTCAAAAGCCTAAGAGTGTAATTTATGTATTTCTTGGAAGTTTATGTAATCTAACAGCAACTCAGTTGATTGAGATTGATTTAGCCTTAGAAGAATAAAAAAGACCTTTCATTTAGGTCATAAGAAAAGGAAGTCAATTAGAAGCGCTAGAAAAGTGGATTAAGGAAGATGGATTTGAAGAAAGAATCAAAGATGAGAGCCTTATAATTCGAGGTTGGGCTCCTCAGTTGCTAATACTATCACATCCTTCAATTGGAGGGTTCTTGACACACTGTGGCTGGAACTCTAACTTAGAAGCTGACATGGCCCTTATTTGGCGACCAGTTTGTGAATGAAAAACTAGTTGTCAAAGTACTAAAAGTTGGAGTGATGGTTGGTGCAAAAAGTCCTATGGAGTGGGGTGTTAGTGTTGCAAGTGTGAGGAGTGTTGAAGTTAGTCCCACATCAAAGAAAGCAAGGAAGAGTGAGGAGTTTATAAGATGAGAGACCCATTAACTTGATACCTTAAGGTTTTGAGTTAGATGTGGTGTCTTCTCATCTTATGTTCTCTCACTTGATTCCTCCCTGAAATTTCTCCGGTTGTCGAGAGTTCCCCATGGTTGGCCCAACAAAGTGGTATCAGAGCCGATGGTTTAATCGGTCTAGTTTTAAGGAGTATTCAAGGTGAAGCATCGAAAGTCTTCTCGACAAAGGTGGTCCGGACGGCGTGTCCCGCGGTGTTTTGCGGCGGTGTGATGGACGAATACTCGTGGTGGTGGAGGAGCTAGAGGGGAGTTGATACTTGATGTGGAGGCTCACACTTGAGGGGGAGATTGTTAGTGTTGCAAGTGTGAGGAGTGTTGAAGTTAGTCCCACATCAAAGAAAGAAAGGAAGAGTGAGGAGTTTATAAGATGAGAGACCCATTAACTTGACACCTTAAGGTTTTGAGTTGGATGTGGTGTCTTCTCATCTTATGTTCTCTCACTTGATTCCTCCCCGAAATCTCTCCGGTTGTCGAGAGTTCCCCACGGTTGGCCCAACATGGGGGAAGGAAGAGGAGATTGGTGTATTGATTAGGAATGATGGTATTAAAAAAGGAATAGAAAAGTTAATGGATGAGAATAATGGTGAATGTGAAGAGAGAAGAGAAAGGGTAAGAAAGTTAGCGAAAATGGCTAAAATATCTGTAGCAGAAGGTGGATCTTCTCATAGTAACTTGACTATGTTTATCCAAGATATTTTGCTTAAAAGCTTGGGGGGGTATATGATAATCTAGTTGACAAATACCCAAGGTGGATCTTCTCATAGTAACTTGACTATGTTTATCCAAGATATTTTGCTTAAAAGCTTGGGGGGTATATGATAATCTAGTTGACAAAAACTAATGGCACAATATCTGTTTGCATATGTATGATTATTCAACACTGTCTATTAAGATGTCAATGTACATATCTCCTAGTGAGCAGAATGTTTGATCTCTAAACAATTGGTTATTAAAACTTAATTCAACAGATGAGGGACTTGGGCAGATTTTAGTGGCAGCAAATATTATTTGGGAAATTTGGAAATCTAGAAATGAATCTGTTTACAACAGTTTCTAATCCACAGAACAAAATCATCAAAGCAAACATACTTTAAAGAGAACGAATAAAATAATCCAAGCAATTCAAGATCAAGATCAAAATCAAAGAAAAGAGGGATTTACCGTTTGGAGGCCTTCACCGTAGATTGTTTGAAGTTGGTGTTTGGGCAGGTAGAATGACAAATTCAGTTGCCCAATTGCATCTGAAACAGTGCCTTCCATTGACTTGAGGTCGAGCATGGTTAAGGGAGAAGATAAATTGCTTCATTGCTTGCATGCTTTCATTTGTGTAAGTGGAAAGATGCTTTCGTTTTTCTCACCTCTCTCTAGTATTTGATGTTTTGTTATAAATGAGACCTCTCATATAATCTTAACTCAATTTCACTCAAAGCAAACACTATCCTATATTCAAGTGGATGATTTGCTGAAGATCAACACAAAACTCAGACCAAATAACATGATCAGAGTTACTCTTGGCATCATATCTTGCCATCTAATTCACAACTCTAATTGCTTCCCAGAACACCCACTCAACGAACAAGAGCTCAAGAATTGCCAAAATAAGAGCTCGAAAAGAATGCAAATCAATATCATCATGAAGAACAAGTCTTACTGCAGCAACTGAGTTCACCTCCACAACCACAATTATACTTCAGGTTTACAGTAAGATCCACATCTATTAAAATTTCTCAGAGCTCTGCCGAAATTGCTGAAATAAAAGTTAAGTTTGTACTAAAACCAGCTAGAAACATTCTATTCATGTATCTAATAATCCCTCTACAAGCTACTTTTTTTATTATGCAGAATCCAACCGTCTGTGTTTAGTTTAACAAAAAGAGATTCTAGGGGTGGCATTTTGCCTCTCAACTAGGGGTGTCTGCAGATCGGATCGGATTGGATATGGCCGAAAATTTGATCCGATCCGCACAATTTTCATCGGATCGGATCGGATATAATATCCGCACTTTTTAGTGCCGGATCCGATCCAATCCGATCCACACATTTGCGGATCGGATATCAGATATATCCGCATTATTAAACCTTCTCTTTTTAATCATATTTCTATGTAAAAAAATTCGATAAAAATATTTCTTTCGTACTTTTAAACTTATTTATTCCTAAAATATTCTTAATCAAACTCTCTCTAAATAAAAAAAATAAAATAATACAATATATGAATAATAATTACTAATTAAAACATACAAACAAGTAAATATATTACCAAACATATATATATTTATTTATTTTTTAATTATTATAGTGCGGATCCGCGGATGTAGAGCAGATATCCGCGATCCGATCCGCAAAGGGTGCGGATTGGATCCGATCAATTTGCGGATCGGATCGTATCCGCAATTTTTGGATCAGATGCGGATATTTACCGCGGATCTGCGGATACGATTTGATCCATGGACACCCTTACTCTCAACATAATTGCCAATTACCTTCCTAACTCGACTCACTTCAGCCTGAGCATGCTAAAAGTTCTTTGCTAGATAGACAGCAAGAGGAGCAGCATTCTCGTCCTTAATAATATCATCAACATAAAAAACAAATTTATTTTGTCATACCGTAAAGACTTCATCGTAGTAACAAATAAAAAAGGGGCCAAGATTGTCTTTATTGGTAGGGAGATTTAGTAGATAAATTCTCGAAAAACCAAGCCAAAAGAGGAGAGTTAGAAAAACCTATATAATCAAACAAAAATGCTATTTGTACACCAAAATCAGCCATAAATATTTTTGTGTATAAATACATGTATAGTTTAATTTATTTTCAATATGTATTTATATTCATATACTGATGACTGATTTTGGTGACTGATTTTAGTGTATATATAGCATAACTCATAATGAAAACCATTAATATGATCTCAGATTAAGTAATGCAACTACATGGCAATATCAAAACCATTAATATGATCTCAGATAAAGTACAAAATTTTAATTAAAAAAACCTAAATTACATTATGTTAAGATTATCTAACTTAGAATTCTTAATTATTCAAAATTCTTCTTTATGAAAATGAAACATTTATACTATATAGTCATTTTATATAAAAATAATTCAAACAATTCAAATGAACAATCAGTAATAAAAAACATTTAGCTAAGTTAATATATTCTAGGATGAAGATAACATCTGTATGACTTTATGTTTGGCGGCATTTCACCAAGTGGTTAAGGTCACGGACAGAGAAACAAATTGAAACGGACAAATAATTTGTGAGGAAGACACATTATCTATATAGGTTATATGCCAACAGCCGCACAGAAATGAACAATTACTACAACAAAGTAGTAACGGATTTTTTATTTTAATAAATAAATTAATTATAATAATTACTGAAATAAATATTTTAAAAAATAATTATCGAAATAAATATTCATCTTTTATCTTATTTACAACGAGATAATTTTGTATACTGTAAACGAGATACGTGTATTTGTAAAAAAAAATTTTGAAAATAATAATAAATATTAATAATATCAATAATCTAAATTTTTAGCATGCAATTAGTACATAAAAAGTTTGGTAGAAGATTAAAATAGATATGTTTAATCAATTAGTACTCAAAAAGAGTACATAAAAAATTTTAGATTAAATTATGATCCAATTGGATTGATTTAAATTTGAAAAATAAAAAATTAGTACGTGTTCAAGTTCCATGAGCAATAAATATGGTAATTGTGTCTACTCCTAAAAATGGAAAGATTGGAAGCGTGAAGTTGATGCACAATAAATAAAATAAAAAAAAGAATAGGAGGATGTGAAATAACCGTTTGCCCATTGTTAGGAGAGGTTGATGGTGGGAGATAACGTGGAAATAACCGTTTCAATTATCTTCTATTTTTTATGGGGATAGTGGGAGAGTGGGAGATAACCTTTTCAAATTTAAATCGATCCAATTGGATTATAATTTAATCTAAAATTTTTTATGTACTCTTTTTGAATACTAATTGATCAAATATATCCATTTTAATCTCTTTTACCAATTTTTTATGTACTAACTGCATGCTAAAAGTTTGGATTATTGATATTATTAATATTTTTTATTATTTTCAGAAAAAATATTTTTTTTTTTACAAATACACGTATGACATAACTTATCTCATTTATACCGTAAACTAGATATACACGTGTCACGTCCACCTCTCTTATTTCGTTAACGAGATACACGCAAAATTATCTCAAGAGAGGAGTATTTATTTCGGTAATTATTTTTTAAAATATTTATTTCAGTAATTATTATAATTTAATTTATTTATTAAAATAAAAAATCCCAATAGTAACTAATTTTTAACTTTCCAAATACTTAAAAATCATTGATAGATTAAGTGCATTTGTTTTTAAGAACAAGACAAGATAAAACACTGAGAATAATATAGAAAAATAGAAATACAAAATTGTGTATTTTTATATTCTATTTGTTAATAAATTGGAATAAATTATAAAAATCGGCCATAGATTTGTTACTCCCACATTTTTGTAGGATTATAATTAACTATCATAAAAATAATTACAAAATGTACCTTGTTTTTTTATTTTTGAAAAATTTACTAATTAGACTTTGACTTCTCAAATTATTGGTTTTTAACTTTGTCCCCTTTCTCTTTCATTTTCAGATTCAAAGGCATTTAGAGAAAAAAGGTCTACTAAAGTTTTCCTCTCTTTATCAATTTCTACTAGGATTTTCAATCCCCGTCTCTCTCTCCCTCTTCCCCTACTCCAAATCTCAATATCTTCCTCTTCCCCTCGCTGTCGCAACCTGCGCCCGCCGCCGCGCAAGAAGACGCCGCCGCCGCCGCCGCGCAAGACGCTGCATCAACACTTGATAAAATCTTGGTGTTTCCCTGTCTCCTTACTTTTGCAGCCTTCACCAATTAAATCTTGGTGGGTAAGTTGCTATTATCGTTGTGATTTTATTGTCGTTGTGATTTTATTGCTATGTTGAAAAGATTGTAACGTTTCAGAAGTCAGCTGGTTAGATTCTCTTGGATTCTCCCTCTCTTTATTTCTTTTACCTATTCGCTTTTCCACTCTTTTCTTTTGCCTTGGGCTTTAACTCGGTGGATGAGGGAATGGTACTTTGGAATAGATGAATACTTTGGTTGTTCTTTTTTGTAGGTCATTGGAAAATGATGGAAGATTGTTCATTAATATTAGCAAATTTTTTATGCTTCTGCAAATTTATTTTATTTTTAGCTTTTTTGTGTATTCTACTGTAAATTTCTTCCTTTCTCTTTTGTTGGGTACGAGAAACTGAGAGAGATGAACATCAACCAGATTGAAGCCTTTTTTTCCTTTCCTAACTCTGCCCTCACTCTCCCCGTCCCTTAGAGTTCTTGGAAAACCCTAACTCTGCCCTCCCTTTTCTCTTTGATTTCAAATACAGGGGCATTCAGAGAAGAGAAGTAGCTAGGGTTTTTATCCAACTTCAATCCCTGCCATTCTCATCCTCTTCCTCTGCTGCAAATTTCCGCAATCTAGTTCCGCCACCGCAACCTGCTTCTGCCGCCGCCGCCCCCTGCTTCTGTATGTTCTCCAATTTCCAGGTTAATTAGTTGATTAATTTCCAGGTTCTTTGTGATTTAAGACCAAGAGAATTATACTAAGAGAAATCAGCTACTAAGAATAAGGATTAGGATAGTTAGAAGCTCAATCATATGATATATAAACTGAAATTATGAAGCTGTATTGGTTGAGTTTGATATATTAGTTTGATTTGTGCTTGATTATGTTGTGGCAAATGTTTAATTGATCTTCTGAATATGTGATTTTATATTGTGATGATTGAATGCTAATCAAACACTTGGGGCTGAGATTAAATGATGAAAAGTGATAAGAGAACCAAGGATATGAAAGATTAAGCTTAAGGATAGTTGAGAATCAATAAATAGTAATGTAGTTACTTTGTATGGAGAATGTGAAATTGAGTTGGAAACAGAAAAGAAATTGATAGAAATAAGGAAGAGAGTGGAGAGTAGAGAGTAGAGTAGAGTAGAGTAAAAGAAGCCAGAGATGGTGTGCTATATATAACAGTTGGGAGAAGGAATTAACAGTTAAAGATCATTGCACACAACACACCGAAAGTTTGAGAATTGAGATTGCTTGTCTCAAGTGCACCCAAAAATCCAAAGCAAATGGCCCCACCAACCACTTCATTAGCACCGTTCACACCTATAAAGTTTTAGTTTTCTAGTTCTGTTCATATATATATAAGTCCATATATTCATATAGTTTCTTTTTGGCGGTTCAAATTATTGATGAACCCAATTAAGATGAATTAACATGAACTTTGGCTAAGAAATTGATTGTGACTATGCCTCTAAGCATTAAAGTTTATCAGCTGCATTTTCTTTATCAATGCATTTTATTTACTAAGAATATTAAGCATTTCTATTTCAGTTTTTTCAATGAATTGAAATAATGCCAAATGCCATCATCTGTAAAACACTAAATCATTTCATGTCTTGTGAGAATTCAATGATCTACCAATTTTGTTTTTTGCCTTTGTTTTGTGGACAAACGGATTCCATTAATGAAATATATGGATATTGGATAATGACATTATAAAAAACAGGGTATGAATGAGATAACATATTGTTTCAGGTTCTTCTTAGAGGCCCTAAGAATGCCCGAGAGGCTGTCAAGCACTTTGGACCAGCACCTGGTGTGCCCCATAGTCACACCAAGCCCTACGTTCGTTCAAAAGGATGGAAATTTGAGCGTGCTAGAGGAAGAAGGAATAGCAAAGGCTTCAGAGTTTGAGTTCTGGAGCTCAAAGATGGAGGATTTTCCTTTTTATCATGTGACCGTTCTGTATTGTTTTCCTTCTTTTTGTGTCGTAAAAACAGTTCATTTTAGTTCAGTTTTCCTTCCCTCAAAGGGGAAAAAGGATTAGAACTCCTCAACAATTTTGGTTTATCACTACTGTTCTAATGAACTCTATGAAAGGATTAATGAGTAGAAATTCTTCATTTGTTCATGATCGTTAACTTTGCTTGTCTAATTGATTATTTTTTAACTTGTTTTGAACATGAATTGTATTTTAACGTAAAAATACGTCTATTTGCCGCACTTAAAAGCTATTCAGTTTTCTGAATTACTTAGAACAGAAGGCATAATAAATACATAATTGCCAAAAGAACCGCAGCTAGAAATCATTACAGATCCAGGTCATGTGGGAATGACTCAATGCTCGAACTTTTTTGGTTTTATAATAATTTATTTTGGTGTAAATATAATATAATATTTGTAAAATTTAATTTTCAAGTGTAAGATTTTATAAGTTTGTTATATATAATTTATAAAATAAGGGGGGAAAAGCTCTCTTGTTTTTTTTGTTAATTATGAAAAAATTTTGAGTACTTTTAATTAGGATTTTATATCATTTTTTTAATAGAATTCTTACACTACTCTTAATTTTATAATTAGGTTATCAAAAAAGAAGGAGAAGCCATAAACTCATTACAACTTATCACTAAGACAATAATCAAATAAAGATAATTGGATAATGAGATCAAGGCATCATTACAGTACTAAGAACAAGCAAATAACAGAATGCCTCGTTGATTTTATAATTCCAAGAGATATTCCAGATCTTGATTCCTTCGTTTGTTTTGGTAAAAATAATAATCTGTTGGCCAGATTTTTTCTTGGAGATACCAGATTGCTAATTCATATCACAAGACAATGTTAAACCCATATATTTGAATAAAGATTTTTTTTTTCTTATATACAAGTCAATTGGAAATTTGATATTTGTACTTGTTTGAATTAAAAATCACTATAAAGATCATTTTTTTCTTGATATTTAATAAAAAGATAAATTAAAACTCCTAATTATAGACTGATAATTTACAAATAACAAAATAATTTGTTAAGATTAGCTCTGTTAATAACTAAAAATTCTATCTGAAATAGCATTTTTCTCATTGATTATATATGCATATATTTTCCATGAGCAGTTGAGCACCTAAATTTGGTTCCATTGAAACAATTTAAATCATAGTCCATTTAAACAAGAATAAGATATTCAATTAAGAAACTTTGCTTGGCTAGCTTAAAGGGGTTTGGCATGATCTTCAGCCATCATAAACTCATTTATTGATGGCCAAGTTAACCCTTATATTGACCACCTTCAAGCACCAACACTACTGAATGTTTCTAATGTTTGTGAAATCAAATTTAGTTTCAATTTAAATTTAAATGTCTCAAAAGTGATACAAAATAGCTTACTGAAAACAAATTATTGCTTTATAACTATACTGTGTCGAAACTATGATTTTAATCATTAAGGAAACTATATGGTATTAAAGAAATCCTCACAAAAGATATGGTAGAAAACTGGTAAATAAAACAATGTTGCCTTCATCTATATTATTTGTATGACCTTCATCATATGACCCTCAAAATGATGAAGTGGTTTCATGAAGGAGGAGAAAATCATGATGATCATAGAAAAACTAACATGGCTTTATATCTACAGAAAGTGATCATATAAATTAGTAGACTTCCACATTCCATTGCTCTGCCTTCTTCAATTGCCTCTTGTATTCAGTCCAATCAATGCCTACAACACAAAGAGCATGAAGACATTTGGGAATAAGGAATTATCTTTTTAGATATTTTTAATAGTTTCTTTGAAAGACAAAGTACTAAGCTATGTTTCATTTATTTTTACATTAATTTATCCTTCTATATATTACAATTCTATATTACTAATTTCCTTTACTTTATCGGTTAATATAAATTATTCATAACCTATATATTTCTGTAAATAACGATGAAACCAGTCACATGACCCAGGAGACTTCGGTTTTGAACATTATGGTAGCCTTATGTATTGGAATTATTATTTGTGCAACAATGAAAAACTTATATTTAGCTTCTTCTAATGAGTAAAGGAAAATACATGTCAAAATATCAACAACAGTACATAACAAGGAGAAGAAAACAAATAAGAAGATTTCTTTATCAAACTTGCATGAGATAACCTTAAAAACACCGAAATCTTATCTCACTAGGTAAGAACTGTATAAATTAAATTACATAAAACAATGGTACATCAACATCAATGGAACCCAAGCACCATGATCTAGCCCCCTCCTTCTGTCTTCTTCCACCGCGCTGAAGCCGGATTTTTGAAGTAGATCTCTTACCTTCCTTGCAAGTTGCGGAGCTCCTGGTGCTGAATACTTAATTTATATGCCAACAGAAGATTAAGATCAATTCATGGCCAACCAAGAACTATGGCCAAAAATTGTTTTATTTTGTAGTATCTTTCAAAAGGAGCCAAAAACATAACATGGTTAAGATTAAGAACTAAGATTCCCCATCACAATAAGATACCAAATTTTCAATCATTTCTGAAAAAAGAACAAATGAGTTTGGCTGGTTATATAAGATAAAACAGAAAGTGAAAAAATACATACTCCATTAACCTTCATAGTTTGTCTATCAACATCTGCAAAGAAGCTTGAAAGGGAAGGGAAGAATGGGTCCAAAGCGTGGTCAGAAGGTGGTGATCAAATCCACCAGGAAAGTTGTGCAAGAAAGTGTTCAAGTTTCGATTGTGGGCAGCAGCAGCAAAAGAACAAGAAGGAACAACAAAGATATTCAGAGAGGTAACGAGGTTGTGGGAGAAGAAAATGTGAGGATTATTCCAGTTCAAGAAGTGACTCCTCAACCCAAAGAAAATGAAATTAGTAACTCTGCTCATCAAGAAACCTCCACGTTATACACACTACCAATGAAAAATGCAACTTTACATCATAAGTACTATAAAATTTGAAAACAAGTGAAGGAAATCCAATCACTCAAAATCAAAACCGATATTTCCTTTATTTATTTCAGAAACATGGCCCTCAAAAAATTGCCATCAACTGTTCCATTGTTGCACTTAACAAGTTGACATAAATACAGGTAATCACATCAAGAAGCAAAAGGACGGAGAAGGACATCAACTTAAACTTAAGGTACCTGGAAATCTCCAGAAAATAAAAACTTGTGAAGATTCTGTAATTTTGGCTATATGTAACCCCTTTTTAATGTCTAAACTATAGTATGGAATAAGCACGAATTACTTCAACAACTGGTGCTTGACACATTGGACACTTCCTTCCACTTCGGTGCAAATCATTAGCACAGTTAGAACATGTGCACATGTGCCCACATCTGCAAGGAAAAAACAAAAAAACAAAATGCTTGTTAAGAGATTAAACTCAAGAGCGAAATTGGCTGCTGATGTATCAAAATGATACTGAATAGTTTACCTGTACAAGAGAGAATCAATATTGCTTTCGCAGCAAATGCAGCAAACCCCTTTCCTCACGCATTCCCATTTGGATTTATCATCTGGTGAATCATGGTCACGTGTTCCTGTGATTAAATCAATTCAACTTGGTCTTAGAGCTAATGAATTAATGAATGATACGGGTAGAAAGACAAAATTTACGGCTAGAAAAAATGTATACCTGATGAACCAGTTGAGCGATTTAGGGCCGCAGAAACCTCTTGTCTTATTGAGCGTGGGAGGCGTGGGGAGGCGTGGCGCGTCGGCAGAAACAGGTCGCGAAAATTTGCAGCAAAGGAAGGGGATGAGAATGGCAGGGATTGCAGTTGGATGAAAACTCTAACTGCTTCTCTTCTCTAAAAGCCCCTGAATCTGAAATAAAAAAGAAAGGGGATGGTAGAGTTAGGGTTTTCCAAGAACTCTAAGGAGAGGAGAGAGTGAGGGCAGAGTTAGGGAAGGAAAAAAAAGGCTTCAACCTGGTTGATGCTCTCCAAGAATCAGTAATCTCTCTCAGTTTCTCATACCAAAAAAAGAGAAAGGAAAAAAGTTAAAAACTAATAATTTGAGGGGTAAAAATATAATTAATAAATTTTTTTTAAAAAAAAGGGTACATTTTGTAATTATTTTGATGTAGGTTAATCATACTCCTACAAAAATGTGGGAGCAAGGAATCCATGGCCATAAAAATCTAATTTATTTTCATTCAAAAAATTTAAGAAGAAAAATATAATAATAAAAAATATAATTATGAAAAATTAACAAAAATAAAAAAAAAGTTGGGTCTCCGTGTTCTTCCTGTAAAGAGACACAAAATACACTAATTCAGTGGCTCTGTACACAATGTCTTTGTCTATATCTCATCTGTAAAACACGATTTTGTGTGTCTGTATCCTGTCTCTATAAACAAATGCAGTTGATACGAGACACCCACAAAAATAAATAAATAAATAAAAATAAAAATTAGACAATGATATATAGTTGCCTGATGTATGCACTGACATCACCAAGAAAGGAATGCGGTTTATAGATAGCAAATTACCATATCCAAAAAAGAATAATGGCTTCCCAAACACCACAGCTCCATTTCGTTATCTTCCCATTCATGGCACAAGGCCCCATGATTCCAATGATGGACATAGCAAAGTTATTGCTTCAGCGCAACAATGTTATTGTCACAATAATCACAACCACACAAAACACAGCAAGATTCACATCAACCTTCTCTTGTTTCATCGATTCCAGTTACCAAATTCGACTAATTCAGCTTCAGTTTCCATATCAAGAGGCAGGTTTGCCAGAAGGGTGTGAGAATCTTGACATGCTTCATTCACTTGGCAATGCCTTGAGTTTATTCAAGAGGAGTGCTAGGGGGCCAGCAACTTTTGTGAATTGTAGCCATCAAATAACCATCAATGATGATTTTAATGGTGTGAGATTTCATCCAATGGCTCACTTTTCTTTGCTGGTTACATGATGGCCAGAATTTAATAAAGTTACTGGCCCCTAGACTTTTCCTTTATTCAATGCACTAAGCCTTCTAAGGGAACTTGTAGAAACAATCTTTGAAGAGTTGTCACCCCCACCAAGCTGCATAGTCTCTGATATGAGTCTACCATACACAATCCACATCGCTAAGAAGTTTAACATTCCAAAGATTTCTTTTGTTGGAGTGAGTTGCTATTGTCTCATGTGTTACGAAGCTTTGCACACCAGTAATATGAGGGAGAGCATAAAGGATGAAACAGAGTACTTTGTTATTCCGGGTTTACCTGATGAAATTGAAGTCACCAAAGCGCAGGTACCAGGATCAGCAGATGATAGTTGGAACAAGTTTTATCAAGAGATTCATGCGGCCGAAGCAGACACTTATGGAATAATCATGAAGTCGTTCCAAGAATTGGAGCCTGAGTATGAAAGAATGTACAAGAAGGTTAGAAAGGATAAAGTGTGGTGCGTCAGTCCGGTGTCACTAACCAACAAGGATCACTTGGACAAGGCTCAAAGAGGCAACAAGGTTTCAATTGAAGAGTGGATGCACCAAAAATGGCTTGATTCTCAAAAGCTTAATAGTGTAATTTATGTATGCCTTGAAAGTTTACGTAATCTAACTGCAACTCAGTTGATTGAGATTGGTTTAGCCTTAGAAGAATCAAAAAGACCTTTCATTTAGGTCATAAGGGGAGGGAGACAATTAGAAAGGCTAGAAAAGTGGATTAAGGAAGATGGGTTTGAAGAAAGAATCAAAGATCAGAGTCTTATAATTCGAGGTTGGGCTCCTTAACTACTAATACTATCACATCCTTCTATTGGAGGGTTCTTGACACACTGTGTCTGGAACTCTAACTTAGAAGCTATCTACGTCGGTGTGCCGATGCTGTTGTGGTCGTTGTTCGCAGACCAATTTCTGAATGAAAAATTGGTTGTCAAAGTACTCAAAGTTGGAGTGAAAGTTGGTGCAGAGAGTTCAATGGTGTGGGGGAAGGAAGAGGAGATTGGTGTATTGGTTAAGAAAGAAGATATTAAAATAGAAATAGAGAAGTTAATGGATGAGAATGATGCTGATTTTGAAGAGAGAAGAAATAGGGTAAGACAGTTAGCTGAAATGGCTAAAAGATCTGTAGAAGAAGGTGGATCTTCTAATAGCAACACTACAACAAATATGGCCTTTAGCAACGCCAAATTTTGCAATGCCTTAAAATCATTCTCTTAGATAGGTTTAGACAATGGTTTTTTAAAGTGTTACTGTTGAATTCAATTTTTCATCAATTTCTAGCAACAAATTAAAACCATTCTGTTTGACTATTTTAAAGAACGGTTTTATAACCGTTACCATGATTTGGCTTTAAGCAACGGTTTTTTATTGTTGTTTAAAGAATTGCACAAAAGAAACGCATTAAAACCGTTGCCGAAATGCTACACTTTAAAACCGTTCCATTAGATGGTCTTAGACAACGGTTTTTATAGTGTTGCTGTTGAAGTTTATTTTTTCATTATGCTATAGTAACAAAATAAAACCGTTCTCTTTGACTATTTTAAAGAACGGTTTTACAACCATTACAACAATTATTTATGAAACAACGATTTTCTAATATTATTTAAATAATTATACAAATTAAACAATACTAATAAAAATAATTTCAGATAATTATATAAATTGAAACTATTTTTTCTATAAATATTGAATTTATAAAATACTCAAAAACTACTGTTATAAATAAATAACAAATATTATTTTAAAAAAATAAAATTGAAATAAATTTATTATAAATATTATATATTAGTATAAATATATAAAAAATATTATATTTTGAACACATAAAGCTAAAATAAATTTATAATAAATATTATATATTTTTATTATAAATATATAATAAATATTAATATAAAGAAATAAAATTAAAATAATTTTAAAATAAATATTATATATCTATTATTGATTATTAATTTTTTCCTAATTAATAAAGGAATACAGCAAAACGAAACTAAGGAAGCCTTCATCTTCTCTTCGAAACCAAAGAGCAAAGAACGCTCTTCCTCCCTCCATCGTACCGAACCCTAACCCACGCCATCAGAATCAGAGACGTCATCGCACCGCAGCTCTCCATGAAGCCATAAATCGCACCATCATCGCAAGTCACCAGGAAGCCTCAAATCGCAACTCACCATCGTCGCACCATCATCGTCGCTGCGTTCTTCCCGAATCGTCGCTGCCTCCTTCTTCCCGGCGTTGCTGAGTCTCTCCTCTCCGCGGCGTCGCTGCTTCTCCCCTCTCCGAGGCTTCACTGCTTCTCCACGGTGTCCTTGCTTCTCCCCTGTTCTGCTTCTGCTTCGCTGCTTCTACCTTGCTGCTTCTGCTTCACTGTCTTGGCTGATTGTGGATTGTGCTTTGCTGCTGCTGCTTCGCTGCATTGGCCGTTTGTGGGTTGTCATCTGTGGTAAGTGGTCTTCTTCTCTGATTTTCTGTTGCTTAGTTAGGGCTTGATTGGTTGTTGGGTATTTTTGTTGGCTGTGAAAAGTGGTGATGTTTGTGAACATGAGCAAGATGAGGGTTGAATGTTGACTGAGTTTCTGTTCTAGTTTGAATTTGGACTGCGTACTTGTGAAATGAACCTGGGGCTTAGGTTAGTCTGTTATTTAAGGTAGCAAAACTTTTATTATCTGCGAGTAGTGTGTTCGGTGGCATTATGGTTCTGTTTCTCTGCTTTCTGTGAGGTGTTCTATGGTGGATTCCCAATAACTCTTTATTGAGGATTATAGAGTAATTTCTATATCGCTGTTTCTCAATTGTTTATTTTTTATTTTATTTATCTGCTTTGTTTATTTTAGCCTTGTTGTATAATGTTATTATTTCAGTGAGTTGTGGACTGCTTTTCATATTGGTTGGTTTCATCTGGGATAACAGAGGAATTTCATGCTTATTCCAACTATTTGACTTAGAGATCAGCATAAATTCTACTCTTCTTCCTACATGCCTCAATTAATCAGGAGAAATATTTATTATTTTAAATATTTGATGGAATAGATAATTTTTTTTCATTTGAATTAGTTTAATGAGAATAAAATTTATCATTTTCTTCTTTGAACTACCCTGATCATTGCTTGCTAGTTGCTACTTCCTACCTATAAGTGCACTACCATGCATGCCAGTTGCCACTCTTGTACGAAAAGTTACAAAACTCCTTTCTTTTTTATTTTGGTCATGGGTTCTGTTCTACAACTTCATCAGAACTAAACTTTATATAAAAGACCTTCAATTGACAGACTTAAATATACTTTATTATAAGTCCTTTAGTTTAAAAGTGGGCCAAATTATATTAACAAAATAATTTTTTGGACCTCAATTATAAAAGGCATTTAAGAAGAGTTTCAATTGAAATACTTTTTGGTACAGTGCTATTCTAATTTTGATTTGGTAATTTGTTATCTCAAAATGTTGTTCTCATTTTGTGTTCTTTTTAATATTGCTTTTGATTTTTGATAAGTATTTTAAGAATATTGACTAAAATTACTATTTTTATTCTTTGTTGCTGTTGTAGTTTGTCTCTTTAAAATCAAAAAAAGGGTTGTCATCTGTGGGTTGTCTCTTTGCTGCTGCTGCTTCACTGCATCGGCCGTTTGTGGGTTGTCATCTATGGTAAGTGTTCTTCTCTTATTTTCTGTTGCTTAGTTAGGGCTTTGGCTGTTGGGTATTTTTGTTGGATTTAAGAAGAAGAAAGGAAAGTGGTGATGTTTGTGCATTGTTCAAAAACTGTTTTGAGGCTTTATTTGGCTAATAAGATAGAAAGGGAAATTTGTATTTGGCTATTTGTGCATTGTTCAAATTTGTATTGTTCAAAAACTGTTTGTGCATTGTTCATTAATTTGAGTTCTAGTTAGCAAAACTCATCATTGTACTAATTGTTTTAGATTTTTTCTTGGGGATAGAGTGTAGTAGAAGAAACATATGATGATGCTGTCTATTTGAAGATGAACACGTTTTGTTAGTGCATTGTGTTCTGGATTTCTATGTTGCTAAACTTGATAATTCTATTGTTTGATTTTTTAGTTATATATCATTGAGAAACCTTCACTTGTTCTACAACAAGCTGAATATGATGATGATTCTGATCTTAAAGAGATTTCTCTTTTCAACATAGAATAATTTTTTTGACTTTTATTTTTGGTGTAATTGTTTATGAACAGGTGCATTTCTTATAGATTCTTGGTTCTTTTAATATGTGATCTGATTTTTTACTATTATGTTAATAGATTTTTGCAGGTTCTCAAATTTTTTTTCCTGTTTACATTTTCTTAGTTTAATTAGTTTGTTCAATTTTTGTTAAATTAGTCAATTTAGTTATGCATGCTTAGTGGATTATAGGTGGTTAGGAAGTCATATCTGATTTGTAGTGGATTTTGGTTGAACTTTTTGGTTGCTACTGATGCCTGGAATGAATGGTTTCAAATTGTATAGTGCGTGTTGTTTTATCCTTGTTAATGGCTGATTTCATGCCTTGTTTTAATTGAGCAATGATGATGATGGCCTTATTATGCTAATTTTTATATTGCTGCTGATTGCCATTTTCGCTTGCTGCCATTTAATTCATATAAATTGATCCTGATTAGTGCTGATTTGATTTTAGTGAGTTCATATGGGTTGATTTTGCTGTTTGTTTAAATTCAGAAACGTCCTATTTACTGCCAGAGTGCTCTCGAAATTTCTAAAAATTTGTGTGTTAATTGAATTCCAATTTGTCAATCGAATTTGGTAATTTGTTACTTTAGTTTTGTTTCGTGACCAAATTCAACTCAAAATGTTACTTTAATTTGTTCTTTTTTTTTCAATTAAATATCTTATAAATTAAATCAATAAGAGGGATGGTATATAATTAGTATCTTTGTATAGAGACAACAGTGAAGAAAATATCTCCTTCTTTCCCTTTCTCCTCTTGACTTCTTCTTCCATTTTTGCCCTCCCCTGTCTTCGCAACCAGAAAAAAAAAACACCACCGTTCCCCTGTTTCTGCGCTCATCCTCCACCGTGCGCCACCAGTAGCCACCTTTGGGTCGACACTGCTCTGCCTTCATTCTCCCTCCCCTTGCCATTTTCTGTTTCTGCTTCTGCAGGTTCTCAATTTTTTTTCCTGTTTACATTTTCTTAGTTTAATTAGTTTGTTCAGTTTTTGTTAAATTATTCAGTTTAGTTATGCATGCTTAGTGGATTATAGGTGGTTAAGAAGTTATATCTGATTTGTAGTGGATTTAGGTTGAACTTTTTGGTTGTTGCTGATGCCTGGTTTGAATGGTTTTCTGAGCTTTTTAATTGACAAATGATGGTTGTTGCAGTTTTGTTTCAAATTGTATAGTGTTATTTTATCCTTGTTAATAGCTGATTTCATGCCTTGTTTTGATTGAGCAATGATGATGATGGCCTTATTATGCTAATTTTTATATTGCTGCTGATTGCCATTTTTGCTTGCTGCCGTTTAATTCATATAAATTGATCATGATTAGTGCTGATTTGATTCTAGTGAGTTCATATGGGTTAATTTTGCTGTTTGTTTAAATTCAGAAATGTCCTATTTACTGCCAGAATGCTGCCGAAATTAGAAGGCAGGGAGAGTGCGATGTCACAGAAGAGTTACCACACCAACTTTGTTGAAGAAAATTGAAGAAATTGCCACCCTTAAGCAGCAATATGCAACTGAGAAAGCAACATTAGAGAACAAGGTTGATGTGATGCAAAAAGAAGTAGATGAAATAAAATCGCTTGTTAAGATGATGCTGCAACAAAAAAGCTCAGGAGTGGACCTTGACATGTTAGCTGCTCAATTAGGAAGCACTTTAGGCAATCCGAACAATAATGCGCATGAAGAGGTATTATTTGTTGTTAAAGTTTCTATATGTTATCATATCTTAAATAATGGTTGATTATGATGATGTTGATTCAATTGTTTTGTGTATCTAAATAGAAGAATGTTATGATATATATGTTTGTCCTCTCTCTCTCAAACATTTTTATTTAACATTATTAGTATTAAAGATGTGTAGTTTTATATTTGATTTTTTTTGTTTACAGGAAAACTATGTTGAAGGAGAAATCGAACTTGATTAAGGTCAAATTTTTAAAAACAAATGTTACAGGATAAAAGTCATGAACTTGTGGACATGATGACTATTTGCTACTTAGTTATTTCAACTCCCTTTTGTTATTATATTTTTTGCAAACTTAGATGATATTGTGGATCTTACAACAATTTTTATAAGTTAAATTTGATGGGAAATGTTGAATTATTTTTCTTTAGTGACTTGATTCAAATAGTTTAGATTATTTATTGACACTAAATAATTAAAAAAACTGAAATTAATTTTATTCACGAGAAAACTATTGTAAATAAAAAATGATATATTACAAAAAAATCGTTGTCAATAGTTACAAAAGACAATGGTGTTAAAACCGTTGTCAAAGATGACTACATAATAAAACCGTTGCCAAAACACGACTCCAATGGTAACGCTTTAAAACCGTTGTCTTAGATGACTATAAAATGGCAATGGTATTAAAACCGTTGCCAAAAAACGACATCAATGGTAACGCTTTAAAACCGTTGTCCTAGATGACTATAAACTGGCAATGGTTTTAAAATCGTTGCCGAAACCTGGCACCAACGGTAAACCGTTGCCTATTCAGTTACGGTATTAAACCGTTGGATCATTAATAGGAACGGTTCTAAACCGTTGCTTATCGAATAACGGATCAAAATCGTTGTTTAAAATTTTTTGTCAAAACCGTTGTCTATGCCACTAACTGTGGCAACGGTTTTTCTGTTACCGTTGCCTTAGGTAAAAAACCGTTGCCTTTGAGCATTGGTAACGGCCGCATATACCACAGGTAAAAAACCGTTGCAAAAGCATTGCCTAAAGTTTTGGGAACGATTTTTCAATCTACGGCAACGGTTTTTGACCATTGCGAAAAATCTTGTTTGTTGTAGTGCAACTTGACTATGTTTATCCAAGATATTTTGATTTTTGCATAATCAATTTGTCAAAAGCTAATGGCACAATATCTGTTTGCATGTGTATGATTATTTTTTTCTAGGCTCATTTTTTAATGAAAATTGTTGTTGTGATCATGTGATGTCCTTAATCATGAAAAAGTTGGGTGTTTTAATTTAATTCAATATGGAGGTGATTTTTTTTAATTATAAAAATTAAATATGAGGTTTATATTTGAAATTACTGAATTAGACAAAATTTAAATTAAAAATTGAGGATTAAATTTCTGGAGTGATGAATTCAAATTTGAGATCTGATTTGTGAGTAGCTAATTTTTTTATTTTTTCAATAAGACAAATCGGTGGATCAAATTTATAAATAAAAAATTTTTAATTCAAAATTAAAAAATGTGTAGCCATAAGGTACCGTTTGGTAAGGGATACTAAGACTGAGATTGAAAAACCGAAACTTAATATTGTGTTTGGTAGCCAGAGAGAACTAAAATTTTAGTCTCTGTCCTCAAAATTTCAGTCCCTTCAATACTTCTAGAAAGTGGAGACTCAGGAAATTAAAATTTTTGGGAATTGAGACTAAAACTTTAATAACATTTTATTTTTGAAATATCCTCATTCAAAATTTTATATTCCAAGTCTACCCTTCACCTCTAATCCCACTCCACCTCTCACCCCACCACCATACCTTTGCCACAATAAGAACAGTGTCTCATAAATCAGATTCAACAACAACAACAATAATCTCAAAACATCATACCAAATTCCACCACCAACAACAATAATAATACCAAAAACAACAACAATTAAAATCAAATTCAACAATCTCATAATACAATAGGATTTCAAAAGGAATAGAAAAAAGAATAATAGAGGCAATGCAAAACTAGAACTGAAGTGGCACGACAGACCAAACACGGCAGCACGATCTAAATAGAGGCGGCACGGCATAAAACTGGCACGGCGCAACTGTAACGACGGCAGAACATGACGCAATATAGACAATGAACACGATACAATAAACATAATGACAGATACGACGGTCATAAGTATTGTCATCGCTGCTACTGTTGTCGTGGAAAACGGAAACGTCGCTACTGGTTTGCCAGAGAGAGAGGAGAAACAGGAAGGGAGATGGCGGGTAGGGAAAAGGAAAGAAAAAGGGGTAGGTTTTGATTTTATTAAGGACATTTTAGTAATTTGTATTATTTAAAATATTAAGACATAACTCAGTTTTGTATATTTTATACTAAATATAATACAGAGATTTAATTTGTATTTTTTTTTGTTTTTTGCGCCTGTTGCATGCACATAGGGATGGCAACGGGTCCCCATGGGGGCGGGGACATGCCCCCCACCCCCTGCCCCCCGCCTCCACAATCTGTCCCTGTCCCCGACCCGTCCCTGCGGCGGGTAACAGGGACCCCGTATCCGCCGGGGATTTAGGTCCCCACGGATATCCGCGGATATTTAAAAGAAATTAAAAAAATAAAGAAAAAATAGAAAAAACTTAGGAAAAACTTGAAGAAAAAAGACAATCATCAATGAAAAATTCAAACCTTCAGTTATCTATTATCGCATATCCTCAATCAAATTAACCAAATTTCTTTTAGCCACTGCAAAATTGATTGACTAACAAATACTATAGATTCAATTAAATAAACTCATATGAGGCATAATGACAGGCAAAAAATTCCATCATTAACACAGAGGCAGCAACTAATGCAAAATCACAGAGGCTAACTTAAAAAATCACAGAAAATCTCAACAATGCCATAGTAATTAATAAATGTTTAAGGTAAATAAAAATTACAGAAATCAAAGAGGCTGAGTTTGTGGAAGGAATGGCGGCCATGGCGACCAACAGCGGCGACGAAGACTGAACTGCAACAAACACGATTTTGCCTCCAACGATCTATCTGAACGGCGACGATTCTGCTTCTCACTCGACGAAGACGACAACGTGCCAACGCTTCTGCCTTTGACGATTCTTCTCGGGCTGGGTTAGGCACGCGATGGGCGCAACAGTGATTTTCTCCTCGGCCAGATTTCTCATATGCAAGACGATGGTTCTGCGGTGATTTTGAGAGTGAGAGGAGAGAAGCGGTGAGAAAGGGGAACACGGCAGTGAGGGGGACGAAGGTGGCAAACCACGGTGAGAGGAGAGGTGGAGACTGGAGAAGATTTGCGAATTTGAGAAGAGAGGCTTAGAGAAAGTGACGGCACTGAGTGAATGAAATTAGGATTTAAGGTTTCACTTTCACACATTCATGTGAAACTAATATATATATATATATATAAGGGTATTTTTGTCATTTTGTACATATGGGTATTACATGGGTACCCACGGGGCGGGGACTTCGATCCCTGCCCCCGCCCCGTTTATTTAACGGGTCCCCGCCCCCCGTCCCCGCGGGGTAAAATCCCTCCCCAAATCCGTTCCCCGGTGGGTAAATCCCTACGGATACCCGCCCCGCCGGGGAAAATTGCCATGCCTACATGCACAATGTGGGATTCAAATTAAACTTCTGACATTTGCTTAAGCGAATGAGTGAGCTGACCGCCCGGTTACGTTACTTGAGGTCTCCTCCACCATAGGTAGGGATTTGAATAGCTTAAGAGACTCTATTTCTCTAAAAGAAGCGTGTGGTAATGCTTAAATTCATATACATCAACCAAACACCACATCCACAAACATAACTAAAAATATTCATCCTGGAATGTTCAGCATAAGAAAACAACTCTAAAACAGCTGGCTCTGGCTGATTCGATGCCATCTATGAATCCTTCCCTCCCTCCATCTGCAGCCTTTATTGCCTTTATTCTGTGTCTTTTCTCATGAAAAATGCAACTTTGAAATTGCGTAGGTGATGGCAGAAAATCTATCAAGAAATTACGTAAGGTGATAGAAAGAATTCTTCAGTAGGCTAATCTTGACAGTTTTCATTTTCGATTGAGAAAGCGGCAGGCCCAAAGAGCTCTACAGTAGTGCCTTGCGAGGTCGTAGAGCTCAACCAATCCAAATTAGTTAAATTAATTTACATAATTGTAGTTCTTATTGAGTTGTTTTTAACCCGCAAACTTAGCATACACATTAAATACAACATAGTTTTTTAAACTCAACTAAATATTTATCATCATAATTAAAAATTAATTATTTTCTAAATTCAACAGTTTGATTGTTTGATTATAGTATCATATTTTTTCTTTTTTTTTTTAAAAAAAAAAATTGAGATGTGAGTTTAATCTCTATGCGTGGGTAATGTAATAGAGCTTTTACCTTTCATTTGAGTATGTTTAATTTTTTTTCTTGGTATGTTTGGAATCCAAGAACCAAGAATTAACTTGTCCATTCATCTATTTTTATATTTACTTATAAAAATAAAAATTTTAACAAACAACTTATATATGTGTGGTCGTATTCCACCAACTAGTTAAATTCAACAACGATAATGAATTTCTCAAGATAGGAAGGATGGATGTACATGGACTCATGGAGACAGATTGAAACGTTCAAATAAGTAATTGGATAGGTTGTCAAATCCAATGGGAAATCTCTTGCACTTTGTGCATTCAGATATACATACATAATTTCATCGGATCCAAAGACACATGATGTTGATTGTTAAGAGATTTTCGGAGACACAACACACAATAATATATGAATCAACTAGGGACATACATTAAAATAAATCACTAAAATAGAATATATTAAAAATAAATTAAATTATATATATTTATATAAAAATTTTTTATAATTAGTAATTTTTAATATTTTTTATTATTTAACTAGTACAAACATTAAATTATATTTAATAAATATTTTTTTTTAATTTATGTGTATAAATTCTAAAAAAATATAGATACAAAATGCATTGATTCATATATATAAAATTTTAGTAAATATAAATATAAATTATATATTTTTTACGTGTAAAACTCTATAAATATGAGTACAAATTATTATTGACTAAATACTAGACAAAAATAATAATATTTATTAGTTATATAGTATTGCTACATACAAGTATATAATAATAACTGATTTTGATGTTCAGATAATATTTTTATATATGAAGTAATGATTATATTATTTTTAAATTTTTTAATAATATAAAGGATATTTTTATTTTATATTTATCAAATAATTTTATTAAAAATAATATTTTTTATGCCTATGTAGACACTTACGTCACCAAAAAAGAAATGTAGTTTATAAAACATTAAAACTAGAGTCCAAGTAAAATTATTCAGTACACTAAACCTAAATTATCCATCTCCAAGGAAACAAAAATGGCTCCCCAAACACCACAGCTCCATTTTGTTCTGTTTCCATTAATGGCACAAGGCCACTTGATTCCGATGATGGACTTAGCAAAGTTATTACTTCAACACAATAACAATATTATTGTCACGGTTGTCACAACCCCGCAAAACGCAGCAAGATTCACATCAACCTTCGCTCGCTACATTCCTTCCGATTACCAGATTCGACAAATCTAGCTTCAATATCCATATCAAGAAGCCGGCTTGCCAGAAGGATGTGAGAATCTTGACATGCTTCATTCACTTGGCAATGCTTTCAGTTTTTTCAACGCAGCAAGTCTTCTAAGGGAACCGGTGGAAAAGATCTTCGAAGAGTTGTCGCTGCCGGCATGCTGCATAGTCTCCGATATGAGTCTGCCGTACACGATCCACGTCGCTGAGAAATTCAAGATTCCAAGGGTTTCTTTCGCTGGAGTTAGTTGCTTCTGTTTAATGTGTTATGATGCTTTACATACAAGTAATGTGAGGAATAGTGTTAAGGATGAAATAAAGTACTTCGTCTTACCGGGTTTACCGGACGAAATTGAAGTCACTAAATCACAGGTACCGGCACAGGTGGACGAGAATTGGAGCAGGTTTGGTGAAGAGATTTATGCACCTGAAAGTGATTCTTATGGAGTAATCATGAATTTATTTCAAGAATTGGAGCCTGAGTATGAAAGGATGTACAAGAAGGTTAGAAAGGATAAAGTGTGGTGTGTTGGTCTGGTGTCACTAAGCAACAAGGATCAGTTGGAGAAGGTTCAAAGAGGAAACAGTGTTTCAGTTGAAGAGTGGAAGCATCAAAATTGGCTTGATTCTCAAAAGCCAAAGAGTGTGATTTATGTCTGCCTTGGAAGCTTAAGTAATGTAACTGCAATTCAGTTGATTGAGATTGGTTTAGCCTTAGAAGAATCTAGAAGACCCTTCATTTGGGTAATTAGAGAAGGGAATCAATTAGAGGCGCTAGAAAAGTGGATTAAGGAAGATGGTTTTGAAGAAAGAATCAAAGGTAAGAGTCTTATAATTCGAGGTTGGGCTCCTCAGCAAATAATACTGTCACATCCTTCAATTGGAGGGTTCTTGACACACTGTGGGTGGAACTCTACTTTGGAAGCTATATGCGCTGGCATGCCGATGCTGACGTGGCCGTTATTTGCAGACCAGTTTCTGAATGAAAAACTAGTTGTCAAAGTACTAAAAGTTGGAGTGATGGTTGGTGTGAAAAGTCCTACTGCTTGGGGGAAGGAAGAGGATGTTGTTGAATTGGTTAAGAAAGAAGATATTAAAATAGCAATAGAGGAGTTAATGAATGAGAATAATGGTGAATGTGAAGAAAGAAGAGAAAGGATAAGAAAGTTAGCAGAAATTTCTAAAAGATCTGTAGAAGAAGGTGGATCTTCTCATAGTAACTTGACTGTGTTTATCTAAGAAAATTTGCATAAAAGCATGGGAGGTATATGATAATATGATTTTCCAAACTAATTGCAAATGTGTGGGAGTTTTTAGTATGCTTAATTTTTGCTTTGTGTGTTTGGATTATCAAAATATTTTACTATAGGGCTCTTCAATGTATAATATGCGGTTTGCACTTGGAATCCAAGAATGGTCTTGCTTATTAATCCATTTTTATATGTAATTTAAAAATAATTAATGTGTAAAATAATTTATGTATGTAGTTAAAACGATAAATCCTTTAATCTCAACTAGTTATATTAAGTTCAAATCCTAAATAGTATTCAATTTGATCTTTGATCTGAAGATTATCAAAATCAGGTAATAAAACCATTATAGAGCACTCAACTATAATTGAAGTGGTGATGAATCGAGAGGCGGTGGGGCAGATCTTACTTTAGGACGTGAAGACAACTCAATCCGCCCTCATCTTTTTTTTCCAATGTGGTTGTCTTAATCCAAACGGTTGGACACATTACAAAGGATGAAAATGAAAGCTCACATTACATAATACATACAAGCCTAACTTTGGGAAGGAAGGGATGATAATAAGAGTTATTCATCAATTGGAAAGTTGAAGAAGGGACGGCAAAAGCTTAATAAGCTTATGCAAAAGTATACTGATGTTCTGCAAGTGTGTTATCTCTGCTTTTTTTCCTTTTTTTTTTTTTGCAGCTAATATGCCTTAATCCTCATCAAGATATAATCAAAAGGTTGATAGTTCCAATTCTTTCCCCAATCAGCTCATTGAAATACAAATAATAAACTCGCTGCTGCCATTTATTTCGACAAGCAATTGAAAAATGTTTAAGAGATTGTGTTTATCTCTGAAAAATTTGTTTATATATATAATATAAATAAAGTGCTGTGAACAACAAAGCAGACACACATACCAGGAAAGGAATGTTAGTTATAAATGTCACACAAGTAAACAAATTAAACCCACCCAAATTCAATGGACTAAATCGAGTTACGATATCCACCAAAACAAAAATGGATTCCATACACCACAGCTCCATTTCGTTGTGTTTCTTTTAGTGACACCGGGACACATGATCCCAGTGATGGACATTGCAAAAAATACTGCTTCAGCCGAGTGTTGTTTCCATGGTAATCACAACCCCACAAAATGCAGCAAGAATCACATAAACCCCAAACCTTTGCTCCTTACAATGATTCCAGTTATCAGATTCAATTAATTCATCATCAATTTCCACATCAAGAGGCTGGTTTGCTAGAAGGGTGTGAGAATTTTGATATGTTACCTTCACTTGGCAATGCCGCTAATTTGTTGAATGCAACAAGCATTTTTGTGAGAATCGGTGGATAAGCTTTTTCGAAGAGTTGGTGTCGCTGCTGAGCTGCATAGTTTCTGATACGTGTTTACCATTTACAATCCACATTGCCAACAAATTTAGCATTCATGGGATTTCTTTTGCCAGAGTAAGTTGTTTCTGTCTCTTGTGTACTCAGTTTGACACCAATGATGTAAGGGAAAGCATAAAGGATGAATCAGAGTACTTTGTTGTGCCTGGTACATCAGACAAAATTGAAGTAACCAAGCCACTGGCATTATCACCAAACAACGAGAAATGGAACAAGTTTAGTGAAGAAAAAGGAACTAATACTCAATTGTGGACTCACCAAGTAAAGTCTTCATCACTGTTGCCTCAACAAAAATGCTGGTGGTCGAAAGAACTATATGACACTTTTCCAATCCCTAGGTATCTGCAAGTTTATCTTTTAACAGTAAGAATGCTTTTTTGTATGTTGGAAATAATGTAATTAAACTGCCTATGTAGGTAACTTCAGAAATCAACATGGAAATCGAAAACATTTTCCAACTAATTAGAACTAACTACTCAATTGAAACAGCTAGTCCAATACCTAAGGCCCAAAGAAAAAGCATTTTCGAACTATGTAGGTCACTTCAGAAATCAACTTGGAAATTAAAACAACTGACCTTATTGCTTGCCATGCATCTAATGATCATTTCCAGAAAAGTTTGTGCCTCATCTTTTTTCTTTTCTCTAGAAGTGACAGTATTAGAGAGGTTTTATTTGTCTTCCCATTGTAAAATCAAGAGCTTCCTTATTCTGATAATCCACCTTTAAAAAGATGATCGATTATGTTTTTGACATCTGCATGATTTCCTCTGATGAAAAAATGATTGAAAAATCTTCTGTGCATTCTTTTACTCTTGCAGAGTTCTATAAACCATGTATAAGTATTTTGTATGTGTACAAATTAGGACAAATATAATCATCAACAATTTGGTTTAATAGTATAATTGCATTGCCAAGTTGATGCCTGTCGCATAACGCGTCTAACAATATATTGTAAGTTTCAATATTTGGATCCAAATTCTTACACATACCTCGGAAAATATTCATGGCTTCATCTAATCTTTTATTCTTGCAACAACCACTAATCAAGATATTGTAACTCTAAACATTTGGAACAAACTTCTTTCAAAGATGAGACTTTTAAATAATGGAATTGCATCATCAAGATATTATAAGTGTTTACATCAGAAAATGGTTGACCGCAATAATGCATTTTATTAACAATCTCCCGTACAGACGAGATTCTACCAGCTTTGCACAAGCCATCAACTAGAGAATTGTAAGTTACAATGTTTGGAACTATGTTCTTACGAAACATATCTTTCATCAAATTCTTGGCCTCATCCACTTTGTTAATCTTGCAATAACCTTTAATCAAGATGTTATAACTCCAAACATCAGGCACAACACCCCTTTCAATCACCATATAAAATAAGTTTTTTGCCTCATCAACTTCATTGTTCAAACAATATTCATTCATCAAAATTGTGTAAGTCATAATATTTGGTTGCTAACCCCTTAGAATCATCACATCGCACAAAATGTGGGCTTGCAATAGCATCTTTTCTTTGCATAATGCATCAATTATTATGTTAAAGGTATACACATCTAGGCCGATGTCTTTAACAACAATCTCATTCAGCAATAATCTAGCTTCTTTCCATTGTCCCACATGACAAAAACCATATATTAATGAAGTGTAAGTGACAACATCAGGAGAAATTCCTCGATCAAGCATATTAAAATACAAATCCAGTGCATCATCCAAAAGTCCATCTTTGCACAAACCATCAACAACAATATTGTATATTACAAGATTCGGCCTAACAAACTAACCCTCCATTTTCCAAAGCCTTTGGAGAGCAACTCTTGTTTTTCCAGACTTACACAGCCCATTGATTAAGGTTCCGTAGATAACTTCATCAAACCAAAATCCTTTTGCAACTATTTTATCATAAATGTCGAGTGCATCCAAAATCTTACCATTAAGACACAACCCCTTCATTATTGTAGTAAAAGTTACAACACTTGGCTTAAAACCCCACTTAACAAACTTGCTCATTACCGAGAGTGCAAAACCCATCTGACCTGCATGGCCATAACAATTGATCAAGACGTTCAAAGTAACAGAAAATGGTAGGATGCCCTTTGACTCCATCTGGGTATAAAGATAAATAGCCGTGGCATAATACTTCATCTTTACAACCGTTCCCAAGATTTTGGTTAATTCCACAATCAATGGCTGTGGATGCATATCAACCATGCAATTAAATAAAGCTACAACATCTTCAACATTATCAAATTTGTAAGCATCTCGTGATGGAAGCGGCTGTGAATGAAGAAGACATAGCCTTGTACGATTGGTATATGGCATAAAAGCAAGTAAGTTCGATGATGGCAGAAGAAAGCGATGGAGTTTAGGGATTGCATATCTCGTTGCACACAACATGTACTCTGAACATAAAAACTGATGATACTTCACGAAACACAATTCTCCACTCTATGATTATCAGTATTGCCTGAAACCGTCTAGCTACTTTAATAATGAAAAAGACGAATTCGGATATTTAATACCATACAACTAAAATTCATTGATCTCAATAGAAATTAAAAGCTAAGTAGTTGCCACAAACAAATAAATAAAAAATAAAAAATGAAGAAAACTCAAAATTAGCACTTTAAAGTAGGGGTGGCAAAACGGGTCGAGCCCGTCGGGCCGATCCGCTAAACCCGCTAAAAAAGGCGGGTCGGGCTAGGAATTGGAGCCCGCCAAATTAAAAAAACCCGCCAAACCCGCACCGCTAAATTGGTGGGTTTTGGCGGGGCGGGGCGGGCCGGTCCGCCGGGCCGAAGATTTTTATTTTCTTTTTTTTTAATTAAATAAAAGAGCGATTATTATTATAAAATTAATAATTATAGAATTTTTAAACACTTTTTTTTATTTTTTGTTTTTATTCTTTTTTGAGTTATTAACTTTATTTATTTTATTTTACAATTTTGTATATATGTTCAAATTATGTGACTTATTTTTTAAAATAAAGATGATTCTATTGACAAATATTATTTTGAACAATTTTATTGAAGTTAAAAATTAAAAAAAAAATAGTAAAAAAATTATATTATAATTTGACTATTTTTTATTTGTATTTGATTTTTTAATTATTATTTTTTGGTTAATTTTAATGAATTTTATTTTTCAAAAAAAAAAAAGAGTCAAGCGGGCTAGCCCGCCAACCCGCCAATCCGCCATAAAACGGGACGGGCTAGCATTTTGAACCCATTTTAGTTGGCGGGGCGGGACGGTCCGCCCCGTTTATGTGGCGGGCCTAGGCGGGGCGGGGCGGGTTGGGGCGGGCCAGCCCGCTTTGCCACCCCTACTTTAAAGCGAGAACAGCAGAAGCAAAGACAAAGTGGCGAACATAGCAATGGTGAAATCGAAAGCTAAAGCGAAAGCAGAACACGGAAAAGAGAAAACTGAGAAGAGTTATAGAATTAAACTGGAAAGGCATGTTATTGTTAGGGTTTTGTTTCACAATTGGGTTTTTTTTTTCAGTTTTAATATTTTATGGGATAGTGGCTATTGGTAGCCTCTCTTGGCATGAGCGCCCCTATCTCTAATCTAAAGGGGCATAAGCACTTCAGAAATCCATTCTTTTACTTAAAAGGCTTCGAGCGGATGGTGGGAGCTGATAGGTTTGCCTGGCCTGAAGCTTAAAGAAAAAATGAAAAAGGGCTAATAGGCCTGGAATTAGTATCGTTAATTGGTTATTAAAATATTAAATACACATTAAAAATAAATTAAATTATGTATGTCTTTATATAAAAATATATGATAATTAATTTTAGTATATAAATAATATTTTTAATTATCTTAATATTTTATGTGATAAAATATATTTTAATATTACAAGGACATTCTCAAAAAATGTTGTTTCGGGGGTTTACCTAGAACCGGATGATTGGGCTTGAATGGAAGGCCCAAACGTTAGAGGAAAGTGGTGTCCGACTTGTTCTTGACTGGGAGCCGCCGTCAGAGTTGTGTGTTTCAAAGAATGGGAGATGGTACCTACGAAAACACTCCGATGTCTAAGTTAGCAAGGGGTTAAGCAAGTTTAGAGTATTGGACCTTGAATTTACCCGAGGGTGTCAGTGTATTTATAGGGAAGGAACCAATAACCACCGCTGAAGTAGTTTCACTTCTGATGGTGGATAACGTCCCTTTATCTTAGGGTTGTTGGGATCTCTCTTCTAGAAGTGGGTGAGAGATATAGGAGGCAGTTACTTACTTGGATAAGTGTTAATTGCCTTTGCGTGTTGATCCTGACCTCTTTGAAAAGGTCGGCCGAGTGGCGGGGGCCAATCTTTCTAGATGGGGCCTTTTAACTCGATTGGGCCTAGCTTATGTTTTGGGCCAGGGTATGAACAGTGCCCCTACTCGAGTCCGATCTTTTTGCTATGAGTTGGATTCAAGTATTAATTGAACTCGGGGATACTTAAGTCGATATTTCTTTTCAAGTCAGAAAACCGACGTGATTTTGAATTCTCAATCGTCGCGTCTTATCAACTGTCGCGTCCATTTAGCTTTTGCATCTACACGTGGGGGGCAGTTACATTGGTAACGGCGCGTTCTTTTAATGATGCATCATTTTACAGTTATGCCCCTAGTATGTTATAAATACCTTTTGCTTTTTTCTCTTTCTTCTTTTCGAATTTTTGCCTTCATAGTTTCTTCTATCTTTTCCAGTTGACAAAGTCTTTTAGTGCTAAAAATAAACAGCAGTGGGTTTCCTTCCAGGCTATTTAAGGTCGGAAGTTTTTTCTATTTTTAATGAGTCTTTCCATGATTTTTTATGACTCCGAGTTGAAGACGGCGGGGCAGCGCATAATTGAGTCTCCTCCTTGGGAGGTCGGTCCAACCGAGGGGTCTCAGCCGGGTTCTTCTTCTCAGCCTAGAGTGGCTCCGACTACTGATGCCGAGGAGATTCCTCTGACCCTCCAACTTTTGCAGCCGAACCGGCCTCCTCTCCTGTTGATGATCCTAACCCTCTTCTTGGTCCCAAGTGATGTTGTTGTTAAGCCCAGCTTGTGGGTCATTTTGTGAACACTTTATTTTATTTACTTTGTATATTTGTGTTGATGGTTCCTGACACTTGATCCTTTTTAATAAGATCTTTAACAACTTATCGTTTTCTGGTCCTTTTTGAATAAGACCTTTAACAAAGTTGTCGTTTTATTGTGCATGTGATGTTGTTTCTTGCTTGATGAAACTTTTGTTGGAAGGCTTTTAGTTTACAAAGTTTTTTATGAAAAACCTTTGCTGTTTCAAACTTCAGGTTTGCAAAGCTTTGAGGAGGCTTTTAACTAGATGGACCTCTCTTATCTGAGTTAGATAATTTTTGCTATTATCCAATAAAATGGTAAGAAAACTTTTGACTAAGTAATCTTCTTCCGTGGCAAGACTTTTATGAAAAAACCCTTACCATTTTAATTGTAATTTTGGTTGTAAGAAATAAAAAAAATTGGCTAATTAGTAACAGCACAACACTTAACTCAGAATTGCATCAAAATTATTTAATAATAATGACACACAAATTCAGTTCAAAACAAACACAAAAACAAAATTCAATCATCCACAAAAACACATGCCTGTAAATTTTAAATAAAAAAAAAGTCATCAATATGGCTTAAATAACACTAGATGCACTATAACTATCTTGCACGAACAAATTACACCAAATCCAAGCCAATGAGACAAAGTGCACATCATTTAACTCAGAATTGCACTGAAATAACTTAATAATGATGACATACAAACTCAGTTCAAAACAAGCACATAAACAAGATTCAATCATCCACAAAAATATATACATGTAAATTTTAAATCTTGAAAAGGTCATTAATATGGCTTAAATAACACCAGAAGTACTATAACTATCTTGCATGAACTAATTTCACCAAATCTAAGTTAATGAAACCAAGTGCATCCCACTTAACTTAGAATTGCACCGAAATTACTTAATAATAACAACACGGAAGCTCAGTTTAAAACAAACACACAAACAAGATTCAATCATCCACAAAAATATATGCATGTAAATTTTAAATCTAGAAAAGTCATCAATATGTCTTACATGACACCAGAAGCACTATAACTATCTTGCATGAACAAATTACACCAAATCCAAGTCAATGAGACAAAGAGTATATCATTTAACTCAGAATTTCACTGAAATTACTTAATATTGACGACACGCAAACTGAATCCAAAACAAGCACGCAAACAAGATTTAATCATCCACAAAAACATATGCGATGAGAGAATTTATGCCGATCTAGAATTTCTCAAAATAATTGAATCACTTCGTTGCAAGCATAGTCTAGACCAATAATGGATTCTCCATCAAAGTTTAGTTTGGTTGTCACAAGTTCAACCCAATAAAAATAACCGAGAGTATTACTCTCGAGTCATTCTCCCTAGGAATTGCAATCGAATGCTCAATTATTGGTTATGAGACCAAGTGGGTTGATGATAAAGATGCAAGAAATTAAATGACAAGAAATTTAAATGACAACAAAGTAAATTAAATAACTAAAGATAACAACTACTAAAGAGACATTCATGGCAAGGATTGAGAATCAAGGATTTATATCCTAGTCATTAATCATAACACAACAATTAACAAGAGTTAAGCCTATTACGTTATCTTTGCATCGGAAGAAAGTTAAATATACCTAGTTAATCCCAATCCATAAGTAGCATCAATGGAAACAAGATTAACTAACAACTCTAGATCACCAATCTAGGTTGGTTATTAATGATTCAAGATTGCCTAATTTCTCTTTCCAAGCCAAGAATGTTAAAAAATCTACTCTAAAACTAAATCAAGCATTTTATCAAACACTTGGTGTGCAATAAAAGAAAAGCATATTAAATTGCAATAATAATAAAATCTACTACTACCAAATGCAAGAAAATAACAACAATAACTCAAACAAACATAAAAAAACATAAAATATCAAATTGCATTAAATGAAATTAAAAGTAACAAGAGTTCATGAACATAAAAAGTGGCACAAGTGAGAAATTAACAAAGGAAACTAAGAGACTAAAGACAATAGAACATGAAAATGTAAATGAAATTACACTAAAACAAAAATTAAAAAGTGAAATTAAAGAGAAACTTAAACTAAGAACCCTAATTCTAGAGAGAAGAGAGAGCTTCTCTCTCTAGAAAACTATCCTAAGACATGTTTCTATACTACTCTAATTGCTCCCCCACTTGTTTCTTCTTGAATTTGGCTTCAAATACTTCAGAATTGAGTTGGATTTGGGCCTCAATAAGCTCAAAAATCGCCCCCAGCGTGTTTCTTTAAGTTGGTCATGTGACAAGTGTCACGCGTACAAGTCGCTTGACGAAAACTCTGGTCACACGTACGTGTGGGTCACGCGTTCGCGGAACTGGGCAGATCACCAAAATCTCATTTCTTCATGAATTCTCCAGTTTTGCATGCTTTTTCCTCATTTCTTCAACCCAATCTTTGCATTCTAAACCTGAAATCACTTAACAAACACATCAAGGCATCGAATGGAATTAAAAGAAATTAAATTTAGCAATTTAAGAACCTAAAAAGCATGTTTTTAATTTTAAGCACAATTTAGGAGAAATTCACAAAACCATGTTATTTCATTGAATAAATGTGAGATAAGTTGATAAAATCCACTAAATTCAACACAAGATAAACCCAAAAATTGGGGTTTATCAATATACATATAAATTTTAAATCCAGAAAATTCATCAATATGGTTTACATGACACCAGAAGCATTACAACTATCTTGCATGAACTAGTTATACTAAATCCAAGTCAATGAGACAAAGTGCACCTCACTTAACTCAAAATTGCACCAAAATTACTTAATAATGACGACACACAAATTCAATTCAAAACAAATACACAAACAAAATTCAATCATCGACAAAAACACATGCATGTAAATTTTAAATCTAGAAAAATCATCAATATAGTTTTAAATTACACCAGAAGCACTATAACTATCTTGCATGAACTAGTTACACAAAATCCTAGTCAATGAAACCAAGTGCACCTCACTTAACTCAAAATTGCACTGAAATTACTTAATAATAACGACACACAAACTCAGTTCAAAACAGGCACACAAAGAAAATTCAATCATTCACAAAAAACACATGCATGTAAGTTTTAAATCCAAAAAGATATCAATATGTCTTAAATGACACCAGAAACACTATAACTATCTTGCATGAACTAATTATACCAAATCCAAGTCAATGAGACAAAGTGAACCTCATTTAGCCTAGAATTGCACTAAAATTACATAATAATGACGACACAAAAACTCAATTCAAAACAAGCACACAAACAAGATTCAATCATACACAAAAATACATGCATGTAAATTTTAAATCCAAAAAAATCATCAGTTGATTTAAATGACACCAAAAGCACTACAACTATCTTGCATGAACTAGTTACACCAAATTCAAGTCAATGAGTCCAAGTGCACCTCACTTAACTCAGAATTACACCAAAATTACTTAATAATGATGACGCTCAAATTCAGTTCAAAACAAGCTCACAAATAAGATTCAATCATTCACAAAAAACAAATGCACATAAATTTTAAATCCAGAAAAGTCATCAATATGGCTTAAATGACGCCAGAAACACGATATCGTACATGAACTAGTTATATCAAATCCAAGTCAATGAAATTAAGTGCACCTCACTTCACTCAGAATTGCATCAAAATTACTTAATAATGACGACACATAAACTTAGTTCAAAACAAGCACATAAACAAGATTCAATATCGACAAAAATACATGCATGTAAATTTTAAATAAAAAAAAGTCATCATTATATAACACTAGCCTAGCACAATTATAACAAAATCAACGATATAAAGAGAACCACTGTTCGTAATTTCTACTTTATCGTGAAAATACAAATGAATCTACTAAATATACAAAAATATGAGTTTTTAGTATTTTAAAAGAGAGAAAAAATAGAACAAAAATGGGCCACTTAGGTTTTGATTATCTTCAATAATGCTTCAATAGTGTTACGGTGTTTTTTATTTGAACCTAGCGTCGAGAATTTCTCTGAGTTTTCACAGAAATTTTGAGAGATTTGATAGAGGAGCAGTTTAAAGTTTCCACGTTAAATTCATGATAAGTTTAGAAACCATTTTCTATATAAGAGAGTGCGGTATGTAAAATGTTTGATCTTTAGTTACTTAATTGTTGGCGCGTATTACACATGCTCTCATTAGTGAAGCTAGTTTTTGTTAGGACTGAACTAACTTTATTAAATTTTATTATCTAAAGAGTAAAGCTAGGGAACCAAAACCACATCAGCCAAAAACCAGCCAAATGTGCATGGGCTGGGTCACAAAAGCCCAAACCACATTCAGCAACATCCAAAAAAATGTGAGGGTAAACCATATTCACCCCAAGCAAAAACCCTACCTCCTTTTCACCGTTTTACCACAGAGAATTCAAAAAGCTTCCATAACCCCGCCACGCTACCGAAACTCTCGCGCGACCCTCCTCCATCTCTTCTGCGGACACTGCGACGCCGCACACAGCGGCTCTGCCCATCGAGACTCCACCGAAGATACTTGCGCGCAACCTTCCTCCCGTCACCGGCAACTTTGACGCCGTGCCGAGCGTCTCTGACCATCGCGGCTCCATTATCGCAAGAAGAGCAACCCCGCACATGCCGTTGCATGTGGGTTTTTCCGGCGCCGCTTAAACTTTCTGGTGCACCTGGGGCGTCCGTTGATATTAACCTAGACTTCTCCAGCCTTGAAATTCCCGGTTCGGCTCACTGATTGGTAAGCATGGTATATGTTTCTTTTGGTTTCATATGCATGTCCTGAAAAGGGAATTAGACAGTGTTTTGTTGTAGTAGTCTCTGTGAGGTCTTAATCCATGGATGTTCTTTTCCATATTTGAACAGATCACTTAACAGATTTTGGGGCATCACTGGTCCTGAGCAAAATATTGCAGCTGCATGTGTTGCATGATTTTGGAGTTTTGCAAAATCAATAAACAAGTAAGTATGTGTATTGATTGCTAATTGAATTTGGGTGGATTCTAATTAGATATGTGATGTTGTTGATGTTTTGCTTGGATGTTGCTTATTGCTAGAGTTTATATGATGATTTTAGCTCGGATGGATGTTGTAATCGTGGTTATTAGAGGCTAGATGTTTCTGTTCTGTTATATGGTTTAGAAATTAGATATGTGATGTTGTTGATGTTTTGCTTGGATGTTGCTTATTGCTAGAGTTTATATGATGATTTTAGCTCGGATGGATGTTGTAATCGTGGTTATTAGAGGCTAGATGTTTCTGTTCTGTTATATGGTTTAGAAACTAATAATGGTGTTCATATGAGATGATATTTGAAATTGCATAAATTATGGGACGTTTCTGTAAGAAAATTGAAAATTGAAGGTACTAACAAGTGCAAAGGCTCTAAGGTGCTGTTGTTGTTCAATCAGAACAAGAACTTCCCTTTATTTTTTTTTGAAAAGAATAGTTTGCTTCCCAGAGGCTGAAGGAACTTAATTGGTGGGGGTTGAGCTATCTATTGTGATAAGCAGATTACTAAAAGAACAGACAGGATATCATTTTGATTTTGGTCTGGGGAGTGTGAGGGGTGGCAATGTTGGTCTCTAACTTGAATGTTGTGGTTTACTCCTATTTTTTTTTTCTTTTTTAAATGTAGTATGTTTTACATTTGGGGCAGATGTGAGGAAATAGGGTTGGACTTTGTCAGGTATTTCAAAGCATTTAGTTGTGGTGCATTTTTTGGTTAGTGGTTACCTCAAATCGAATATAATGAAAAAAAAAAAAGCAATCCTTTTTGTTCTTTATTTCTGGGTTATAATAGTTTTAGGAGTTTTATATTATCAACTTGTGAGATTATTATGTACCCCAGGTTTTTTTTATTAATAAGTGGTTTTAATTTTATCAAATACTTTATTTGATGTCTTACGTGTCCAGAAAGTACACAATAGGGAACGTGTCCTATAGGAGATCCATGACTGCTCAAGCTTATAAGTGATGTTTGCATTTGTAGTTCCTATTAACACATGCCTTCATAATGACACTCGTCCAGATTAATTAAAGTCAATGTAAATAATTTATGGGGATAAATTTACTTATAAATTAAATCTGGGGTTGGCTGTTGACACATAAAAAAAATGAACTTAATTATGATTTTACATTAGAGATATTTATTAAATTAAAATATATTTATATTATGAATAGGGTGTTTTTTCTATGTTTTAAATTTTTCACAATTGCTTGAAAGTATGGTTTTTTTTATGATGTTTTCTTCTTATTTGTCATAAGATGGCGATGTTATGTTACATCATGTTTTCAATTGTGAATGAGATAGAAGATGAATTCCTTTATCTCCATCTCTGTTTGTTTATGAAAAGGAAAATCATTTATTATATGAAATGAATGTAAATTGGCTGCTGAAATTTTTGCTGTATTCATATATGCAGTTTTGAGGAGCTATTTCTTGTGTACCTCAACAGGGTTAATTTGAAGTAAAAATCCAAGAGAGATGGGAAAAAAGGTAAAATGATTTTTATCCTTCACTTTTTACCAATTGGGCATTATCTTATCTTTGACTAAAATCTATTGTAACAATTAGCAGAAATTGTTAGAGTCCCGTTGCTCGCCTAGCTACATATATGACATGATGAGCACGCTCTCAAAAAACAATTCCGTTGAGAAGCTAGCTGAGATTGATCTTATTGGTTTCGGATTCCTGAGGCTTGTACCAAATTGGTCGGTAAAGCAAGCAATCATGGTTCACCTAGCTGAGTCTTACCAAGTTAAGCCGAGAACTTTCATACTCGACATTGGCAACATCCGCCTGAATGCTGAGTTAATCGGGAAGGTTTTCGGCATTCCTTCGCAAGGTACCTTATGCTATCTTGTTTATCTAGTCATGCATAGTCGTGCTGCTATAAACATGTACCTTTATGCATACATATTATCACGGAATAACACACATGAACATGTTGTAGGGGATCCATTTCCAGCACTGGATGAGAGTAATCCGTCCCACGTCGCCATCAAAAATAGGTTCCATAGACGCAGCACAACCGAGCTCCGAGATTTAGTCTACAGTTGTCCAATGACGACTGAGTCAGAGAGGATGGAGTTCAGGAGATATTTCATACTGGTGGTGATGAAGATGTTCCTGTGCCCCACCACCCAACAAGTACTTTCTCCGTGGCACATCTACCCCGTGTTAGATGTTTCTGATCCACGGAGATTCAATTGGCCGCTGGAGATTCTGAAGTGGTTCGACACGGCAGTCGAGAAGTATAAGCTGAAAGGGAACAAAACGTGTGAAGGCTGCATGTTCGTCGTGCTGGTAGGGCACAGTGACCAATAATAAATTCTGTTTGCCTTTCTTTTTTATGAGTATCAGAAATTGTATGAAATAAATTTCCTATAGATTAGCTTAGAAAATTCAGGCTCTGGTACTGTTATTTCTATGTGATATATTGATATGTTGCTGAATTACTTGAATCTTTGTTCACTGATTTTAGATGGTTCCGTGTATGATTTCATTTGAGTGTTTCTTGCATAACTTAAATTTGGCCCATCCTCTGTGTAGATACTCTATTTTCAGCGTATGCAATACGGTGTGCTTGACAATTGTCTTGAGCATGAGCCATGGCTCGAAGCGTGGACCTCGGAGAGACTTGAAAAGAAGGCACAGTATATTATATCCGAGGTACTCGTTTCTATCTCATAATCGGTTAATTTATGAAAAGAATGCGCCGTTAATTTATATCGGAGAGTCTTGAAAAGAAGTCTTGGGGTTTCTCAAAAATCATTGATTTTCTTCGTTGCTTAATTCAGGGCCGCCTTTTGACTAGACATGGGGTAGGTGACGACATAAAGGGCCGGTCACCACAAGCTGCCAGGAGGAGACCTGGGAAAAAGGAACCACAGAAGCGTCAGCAAAAGCAATCGGTGCTGCCAAGGGTAAGCACGTTTTACTGCTTGAGCATGTTAACTAACTTAGTTTGTCGTTGTTAATTTGGTTCATTATCTTGCCTAAAACAGCAGAGGTCAGTCGGTGGAGAGAGTAAGCAGGTTTCAAATGAAAGACCACCAAGGGGAAGTGCATCATCGCCACCTCCAACAGCGAGAAGTTCAAGGCGCGCCAAACTATCAGAAACTAGCACGAGGGTGAGTATACGATTACTGTTATCTACTGCTTAATTCATTGACTAGCTTTGATTACGTGTACTAGTGTCAATTAAATGTACTTGGATGTTTCTTTACACAACTTATTTGTTGTAAATAAAACAGCCTAACAGGGGAGATGCGCCAAAAATGGGGGAGGCTAAAAAGGACCGACCACGGAGGTGCCCCCCAAAAAAATCTGAGGAAAAGGATCTCCCAAGTGGCACTGATGATGATGAGGAGAATGAGCCTCTTGCCAAGCGGATGTGCCGACTCTATAAACAGGGAGTTGACAAAAAAAAAACAAGTGACGAACCAACAGAAGGCAACCTCAATCAGGACAAGGGAACCCATGAAACACCAGTCTCTGTCCTTCCCGATGCAGGAACACTCTCCGTTGCGCTAGTGAAGCATGAAGAATGGGAGTTTGACGGGCAAGTCTCCTAACTAAAACTAACTCATTTTCTCGTCTATTTTGCTTGTTAGTGAGTTAAGGAATCTATCTGTATACAGCTGCCATTTCTCTAACATCAATTGAGTTGTTTGCAGTAATCCCAATTTCCTGTCGAACCGAGACCCCGAGAGTGAACGAATATGGCAATACTTTGAGCAACTGCAGAATACGAGTCCACTACAGGCCGTGATGCCAGCCAATCCATCTTGCATGACTCCTAGCCCACCAGGAAAGCAAATCTCACTGGGCAATGCTGGGACGGAACAACAGTATACCCAATGTACTCCTATAAAGGTGCATCCACTTCTAAAAGGGCGAAAGATTGACGAGGATGATGAGGAGCAAGTCCGACGATGGGCGGCCAATGGATCCTTGGAGCAAAGCGAGGTGTTGGCATCCTATGAAGGAAGGCAGCATCTATCTTTGCTCCGAGAGGACCTATGCTCACTGCTGCCCCGGCACTGGGTCACCAGCAACGTAAGTATAATATACTAACTCATTGACATAACGAATATGTTTCTTAATATAGAAAGTGGATAAAACATATGACGCTAACGCAATTTAAACTTTTTTTTATGCAGATCGTCCAGTGGATGTGTTCAACATTTAATGATTCCGAATCACTGCGGTATAAGGAAGACTTTTACTGTATACCTCCCGGAATTTTGGTATGAACAAATTTGTGAATTCTAATCAGCAATGATTTGAGATATGGACCTAAATAGTGCTTTTTTAACAGGAAACCGTGTTGCAGAAGAGGAACTTGGCTTCCTTCAGGGAGGATCCCACCGTTAGTTATGTGGGGCTGGGTCCTCACTTTGGTGATGATTCGATGTTTTTTGACAAGATAGCAGCTTCCATGCGAAAATGGGTAAGTTACTTCGCTACATGAAAAAAACTGTATACTTCTTGTATTATTTAACGCTTGAAGGTTGATGCTTTTGTTTAATTACTTACAATCTGGTGTTTACTACTTGGATGTTCCTTGTGATAGGTAATAGTGTGTTCCCCTTAATTGTCAAATAGATGGTTATGAATACAGTTTTTGGTTTTCGTGTCTCAGTCACTTGAATTTGCATGTGCTTAATTGATGTGTCATTGGATTTCTTTACAATAGATGTATTGCAACACGTTAAATGTTTTAGAAATTTCGCATCTATATCTATTTGGTAACTAACTTGATCATGAAAATATATATTTCTGTTTCCATCGTAGTGGTTTGCACCAGTCTGTATCGATCGTCATTGGTGGCTGTATGCCTTTGAGATTGCTCATAAACGGCTGTGGGTGCTGGATAGTATGAATACAGGAGTGCCTAACAATGAAAGAGTAAAATTACATGCTTATGCGGTATGTATACATCAACAAATTAGTTTGGCGTTAGACTTGGTAATTGAAACTGTATGATTTTTAACGTGTGGCTGATCTCCAGGGGAGACTCATTGAAGACATGGCAAAAGTTTCTATGCCCGCATATGAGCACACGGAGAACGGCCTACCGCGTTTCTATGCTAGCGTCCCACAACAAGATAACGGGTCAGTTAAATATTCTCTAATAACAATATTCTTAATAGCACTTCACTTGATAATGATGTCATGGTTGGAAATAATATTCTGTGTTTGTGCATGTAGCTGTGATTGTGGTGTATTCGTCATCAAATTCATGCAGTTTTGGTGTTTGGATAAGCCATTGCAGCATTGGGACCAGGTGAATTTAAATATGTCATAATAATTAGGTTGAAACCATTTGTAGTCAATTACTTTCTCGTGTTTGAAATTACCCTCCAACACGAAAATGCCATGCAGGACATTGTACATGAGTTTAGGAAGGAGATCATTCTGGACATAGTGCTGGGTCCTCATAATTCAGAAATTGGCAAGGCGCTGCAGGCATTGGAAAGCAATCATGTGCGCCGAAACCAGCCTAGGAAAAAGTCTAAGGCTGTGAGATCACCTTTCACAGCACCGAGCACGAAGAGCATGCTGAAGCGTGCGGGGTTACCCACAAGAAAGCCGAGAAAGGGGGGAAGACAACGGAAGTAGAATTTTTTACTAGGTAGGAAAACTTCAATATAGGCACCTGCGGTATTACATCTATGCTTTGCTTGTGGTAGAGTTATGCTTCTTAATATGGCATTTTCCGTCTGAATCTAGTTTATTGTGAGCCTGATAATTACTGTTTCGCTGCAGGTTTATCATTTCATATTGGTGATTTTCTCAAGTTGAGGGTGACAATGAATCGTAAACCTCTGAGTGGATGGTGTCTATAGTAGGGACTCGGATGTTTCTTCTCATTGTAAATTGGATGGTTCTGGATTTGTTTTCTGTTTTGTCATGTTTAAGGCTTTTGAACTTGTTAGTATTTCGTTGATGAGTGAGTGGCTCATATTTTGTTAGATACTCGTTTGCAGGTTTCATATATCAGTTATTTTAGGGCTCACAATATTTGTTTTTTCCAAGTTAGTCATGTCACTATTTCATTAAGCAAGTCATTGCACATTGATAATATTGAGTGAACTCTGATCAGTGTATATAACCCTTTTGGTCATGTCTATGCTTAAGTGGCAATGCTGTCCATTTACTCTCGTGGTGTTAACTAAATGGAGGTGTTCTTTATTTTTTTAATTATTTTTTATTTAATGCTAGAATTCTGAAGTTGCTGGAAATTAACGCATTGCACGGACTTCAGTCGTGACCAGGCCACAGTAGGTGTGATATTAAGTGGATGGTGTCTTTGGTAGGGATTCAGATGTTTCTTCTCATTGTAAATTGGATGGTTCTAGATTTGTTTTATATTTTGTCATGTTTGAGGCATTTGAAGTTGTAAGTATTTCGTTGATGAGTGAGTAGCTCATGTTTTGTTAGATAATCGTCAGCAGGTTTCGTATATCAGTTATTTCAGGATTCTCAAGCAATGTTTTTACAAGTTAGTGATTTCACTAGTTTATTAAACAAGTCATTGCACATTGATAATATTGAGTGAACTCTGATCAGTGTTTATAACCATTTTGGTCATATCTATGCTTAAGTGACTCTTCTGTTCATTAACTCGAGTGGTGTTAACTAATTGGAGGTGTTCTTTATTTTTTTTGTCATTGTTTTCTATTGGTGGAATTGCGAAGTTGCTGGTAATTAGCGCATTGCACGGACTTTGGTCGTGATCAAGCTACAGTAGGTAGGATTTTAAGTGGATGTTGTCTTTGGTAGGGATTCGGATGTTTCTTCTCATTGTAAATTGGATGGTTTTGTACATGATTTCTTTGTTTCGTGCGTTACACATTAGCGACTGCGTGCACCGCACTGCGATATCAATGCGTTTTGTTAATTTTTTTTTGGATTTAAATTCTCTTGGTCCGTTTTCATGGTAGATTTAAACCATTTATCAATCGTGATTTTTACTGTCTTCTCTTTTGTTTCATTGAAAAGATTACAATAAAACATGATAACCATTGGTGACAAAACAGAAAAGGGAATAGTTTATTAGAGTTGTATGTAAAGAATGACACCTAACTCAAACCAAGAAACCTATCTATATATGCCTAAAGGAATTCAACAGGTGCATGAATCCGCCACCTTCCGATGAGTTCCACATAGTAGAATCCTTACATCTTTTATTAAGGGATCCATGATGATCATTATCTGACGGAAGGTGAACCTCATCCTACAAGATGCACAACGCAAACAGAACAACATACATTAATCAAGAACACCGTTGATATATAAAAATTTAAAATATAAGCCGCAGATAACACATACCGGGTGTGATTTCCTATTCCTTTTTTGCATTGATTTCTTAATTGACTTGTCCAACTCTGCTCCAAGTCTCTTACCCTTAGGTCGTCCTTTGGTCTTGACTCTTGAGTGTCCCTGAATGTCATGTACAACCGCACCGCCCGTGCTCTGTGTGGGCACGGTATTCTGAGATGCAGCAGCAGTATTGGAACGCATGCTGGCACGATAATCAATCAGCTTGGACTTTGCATCCCAAAGGGCAGCTCGCAAGATGGCTGCTTCCTCATCACAAGCAACAAACTCCTGCGCAACGTTATAGAACTCTGAACACAGATGCCTGAACAAGTTGTTGCTTTCGTCACTCCGAGCCACGTCATGGCTACTCTTGACATAAGTGTGCTTGCGGATGACATTCTTACTCCATCGAGGAAGAACGTAGCAGCTCGGTACTATGTCAACTCTGTAGTATGACCAGACCGTAAGGGTGTGGCAACACAATATACCAGCGGATTCAAACTTGTTGCACTCGCACTGACCCTTTTGACTCAAAGGGTCAAAGTCGACCCTAAAAGTATGGTAGACTGGCTTCCCCCAGAAAAACTTCTGCTCGTCCACCGTAATAGAAATTGTATCTCCTTTTTTTTCAATTGACCGAACCATGCAATCGGTTTTTTTTCTTACCTCCAGTTGAAGAATCCTGAACATACTACTGGTGTATTCCTGCTGAAACTGTCTCTCAATGCCCGTGCTCCCTATACATGGGATAAAACCTTTCGAGTCTGCAGCATCATCTTCCAGCTCCTTTTGCTCTTTGGTTCCGAGGACATTGTCGTATTCATGGACGAACTGAACCAACCCACTCTTGCAATGCAGGTATCCACCATAAAATGCGTGCATACTTTCACTACGCTGTGTACTCCTCATGCCTGCCCAAAATTCACTCTTGAAAAATATTGGAACCCACTTCCGTCGATTCGCGTAAAGGTCTGCCCAAACGAAACAAATGGTTAGGAACATCCAGACACACTGATAGAAAAAACATCTCTTTATATACTGAAAGGAACATCCACTGTCGCCAGAGATGGAAAAATCAGCTACATTTATTATAAGAACAATATGAACGGAAAAAAGATGGCACAAATCACATGATGTGAATAAATAGACAACTAGAAACCAACAGAAGGGATTTATTTTAACAATCTATTTCAAGCAACTAGAAACCACAAATCACCTACCTGCTAACCATCTGTTTTGGCCTAACTTGAATTGTTTGATGAAACCAGCCCAATCAGACTCGAATGATTCAGTCGAAGGAGAATTCCACACAATGTGATTCATCACTGCATGCAGTTCTCCGTACCTAGCATATCCACCAAGCTTGAATTGTGATTTTTTCATTATGTGCCAGATGCACCATCGGTGGACAGTGTCAGGTAGGACATTCCTAATAGCTCCAGTCATCGCCTTGCACTGGTCAGTGATAATCCCCCTTGGTGCAGATCCGACGCATCTCACCCAATGCGTGAACACCCACTCAAAACTAGGGATCTCCTCGCTCCCAAGTAAAGCACAGCCAAGAAAAGTAGACTTCCCATGGTGGTTTACACCTACAAAGGATGCAAACGGCAAACCATGCCTGTGAAAAGAGCAACGACAACTGTGAGGCAACACTAGAAAATCCAGAAATAACTGCTCTTGATATTTACAAATACATATACAGACCTGTTTCTTCTGTATGTGGTGTCAAACGACACCACATCTCCGTAATATTCATACGAAGCCCTGCACCTTGCATCTACCCAAAGTGCGCTCCTAAACTTATTAGCATCGTCAACATCTATTGCATAGAAGAAGTTGGGATTGATCTCCTTCATTCGAACAAAATAATTCATCATCCCCTGGAAGTCCTCGTTGTCATCGGAGCATCGAAGATTGCGTGTGATGTAATTTCTGACATCCTTTTCTGAAAAACCCAGGTTTGCGGACCCACCAACCTCGTTTGCCAGTGCTAGATACGTCTTGTTGGGTCTTATTCCAGCCTCGTCGTTATCCGTAATGACGCACTTAGCATGCATGGTAAGCTCCCGATACTCATGATAGTGGACAGATTTCTCAGTCGAACAAGGGTGAGAATGCCTCAGTTCTAATCTAGACACAACCCAACATTCATTCTCATTGTCCAGCACGACATACATCCTTGCTTTGCATCTCGTGGCTGTAATTCTATTTGCTCGAGTTGCTGCGTTCACCCTAGACTCTCGATAGCCTTCACGCGTGCAGTAAATAGATTGATTAACCGGTATCTTTGATTCCTTCCGCGTCTTGTCAAAATTCGTGTTCCTGATTTTAGTAACAAACCCAACTTTCTTTGCATAGTTTGCATAAAATTTCTGTGCGAGAGGCAATGAACCAAAACTCATTCCCACGACTGGAATTTCCTCTTCACCTACGCCACTATGATCCGGCAACTGTAACGTCAATACAGACAATTATATACGAATTAAACTAACTCTAACACAGTAAGTGTTTAATAGAAAATCTTAGGATACTATAATAATATAGCAAATAAATGAGCTTTTTGAATTAAAAAAAAAAAACCAAAATGAGTTGATAGGTTTAGAAATCACAAAACACCTTTATATAATAACATGGGAATAATTTCAGTAAAATACTATCATAATAAATCTATAAGTCATATCTTATACATTATGGAAGTGTACAATCATCAATCTACTTTTTTCATCCTCTATCATTATATGGTCTAATAATATTTGAGGAATCATAAAGCACTAATAGAGTTATACTAGAATTGAAGGCATGTGCCGAGTTGGAATATCCTACCCTTACGAAGTAAGTGAAGTGTGAAATCAAAGCATATTCTCATCTCATAAAAACCTTGCCAAGGCATACATACCATTAAGAAACTGGACATGATCTTTCTTAATCAATAATACAAAATTAACATAGTGAAAAGTCCAATGTCGCTTAAGAAACATCTTATTAGCATGAACTAGAAACATCTAGGTAGCACATTCAAACCTGGCCTCCATCGTCCCGCTCATCCTTTCTAGTCACAACGACATCGGTAATTTCGTCGAACTACAATTAAAGAAACCAGAAAAAGGCATTTGTCATGTTATGAACATTCCTTACTATATATTTACTGAGTCATATAAAAACCATCAAAGAAAATTGCATCACAACATATGGGAGTCAAGCATACTTTAATGATGGTAATTCTAATGATTCACACATGATGGGTAAGTGTTTAGCAGTTATTTTTTGCTCAGCTCAATATATAAATGTGCCAGAATTCTCCAAACCGATTTAGTTTTTGAAGTAAAAAAAAATTCAAAAACGCATGAATAAGGGTGCTTCAAATACCACGTTGTTACAAAATTTAAAACAAACAATGAGAAGCTTATGAAACATACCTTGCACCCTACTTGTTCTTGAATGTCTAATTCATCCACATTAAATTGTTTATCGCCTAGTGTTGGATTGGTGAATGTATTAATTGATCCTTCTTCAGTGGGTGAAAAGGCCATGGAAGTTTGACTTGATGAGGTTGGCACCGTAGCCGCCGCGATGGGAAGTTCTATTCGGCGCCGTCAGTGAGAAACGATGAATTGCACCATCAAATGGAAAAGAAAGATGATTGGGGTTTGACCAAAGGAAGCTGAATTTTGAAACCGCTTTGATGAGGTGTTCCGTGATCCTAGGATAGGTTTATGGTTTTTTGAAAGTCAAGGAGTGATTTGGTTGAATACGGCAATTAATAACAAAAATTGAAAATTAAATAAAATTAAATTAATTAAGCAAAATATGGTTTTGTTTATTTTTTGGCTGATCCCCTTTTGGTTCCACATACTTTTCCTTATCTAAAAGATTTGGATGCGTAACATAACTGAATTTAATAATTAACGATATTCAAAAATAATCAATACACTCAGCAACAACAAAGGTTAATGTTTTGCTACAATGATTCACCGAATATTGAAAAGATATACATAATTAGTTAAGTTCAATTATTTATATGTTGTTGTTGTTCATTTAATGATTAATAAGAAAATAAAAAAAAAGTTAAAACTCTTATATTACTCATAAAAACATGATAAAAATTTTGGAAAAGAAATAGAGAAAGAAATCGTTACGGAAACTCCGAAAGAGACATGAGAGAGAGAGAGAGGAAAGATATGGCAGTTGACCATTTTGGCGCGTTTCACGTCCTCGTAGTGGAATCTTTTGTGGTCCAATACATCGAAAACCTTAGCATCCTAAATTGAGATTTTGTTAGCAATTTATTTTTACTTATATATTAAAAGTAATTATATTATTGTGCATCATTACTTATTAATTTTAAAAAATCCCTGAAAAAAGTCACCAAAAATTACGTTATATTAGGTGTACCTTATGGAAACATGTGATTGAACGAATGTTCTTACGTTCTTAACTATTTAATACCAAAAATTTTATATCGAATACATTTTATCAAGATAAAATTGTCAAAAAATTGACTATGTTTTTTTCGAACCACATGTCACATTAATCATACTTCTTTGTGTCGGATGTTGCTTTATATTCAAGTCCTTCAAGTTCTTCAGGTCAATAGTAAAATTACTCACTGCACTAAATCCAAATAACCCTATTCAAAGAAGCTGCTAGGTAGATAACGAGATTATGAATAAGGTAAACAATGGACTACATCTCACATCTATTAAATATAAATAAATTTATTAAATTTAAATTTAAATTTTAAAATAAAAAATTAACTTTTTTTTAATTTATTATTTACTTTGTTAAAAAATATTATTTTCTTATACTTTCTCTAAATTCTATTTGTCTATTTCTATTTTTGTTTATTCTCTTAGCAGGATGATACGGATTCGTATGTACGTGTTTTTTGAAGTGACAACATGCAAATATTGACAACATACAAGCTTAGTTCAAAATAAACGTACAAATAAAATTTAATCATCTACAAAAATATATGTATGTAAATTTTAAATCTAAAAAAGTCATTAATATGGCTTACATGACACCAAAAGCATTATAACTATCTTGCATAAACAATTACACCAAATCCAAGTCAATGAAACAAATGGCATCTCACTTAACTTAGAATTGAACCGAAATTACTTAATAATGACGACACGCAAACTCAACCCAAAACAAGCACACAAACAAGATTTAATCATCTACAAAAATATATACATATAAATTTTAAATCTAAAAAATTCATCAATATGGGTTACATGACACCAGAAGCATTACATCTATCTTGCATGAAGTAGTTATACTAAATCCAAGTCAATAAGAATAAGTGCAAACTAAGAATCGCACCAAAATTACTTAATAATGACAAGACACAAACTCGATTCAAAACAAGCACACAAACAAAATTCAATCATCGACAAAAATACATGCATGTAAATTTTAAATCCAAAAGAGTCATCAGGTGATTTAAATGACACCAAAAGCACTACAACTATCTTGCATGAGTTACACTAAATTCAAGTCAATGAGACCAAGTGCACCTCACTTAACTCAGAATTGGGCTCTTTTTTTTTTGGGTATGGAGATAAAAGTAGTGATATACTCTAACATTGTAATTTTTGGTGTTTTTAAAAATTGTGGAAGGTACACAAATCGGAGGGTCATATTTCTGTACCTCAAATTTTTAAAATTTTAAACACAAATCGGACAGTCTGATTTTTTTATCTCTCACAAATCGGACGGTTCGATTTTTGTACCTCAATAAATCGGACGGTCCGATTTCTATACCTCTAACAAATCGGACGGTCCGATTTATATTTCTCACCTTAAACGGTTCCACGTTTGAGAATAATACTCCAATAATCCACATTTCAAAAAAACACCATTGTTACTCCAATATCAAAAACAAAAAGTTCCTCAGAATTGCACCAAAATTACTTAATAATGATGACACACAAATTCATTTCAAAATAAGCACACAAAGAAGATTCAACCATTCACAAAAAATAAATGCATGTAAATTTTAAATCCAAAAAAGTCATCAATATGGCTTAAATAACACTAGAAGTACTACAATTGTCTTGCATGAACTAGTTATACCAAATCCAAGTCAATGAAACCAAGTGCACCTCACTTCACTCAGAATTGCACCAAAATTACTTAATAATGACAACACACAAACTCAGGTCAAAACAAGCACACAAACAAGATTCAATCATTGACAAAAATACATGCATGTAAATTTTAAATCCAAAAAAGTCATGAGTTGATTTAAATGACACCAAAAGCATTACAACTATCTTGCATGCACTAGTTACATCAAATTCAAGTCAATGAGACCAAGTGCACCTCACTTAACTCAGAATTGCACCAAAATTACTTAATAATGATGACACACAAATTCAGTTCAAAATAAGCACACAAACAAAATTCAATCATTCACAAAAAATAAATGCATGTAAATTTTAAATCCAGAAAAGTCATCAATATGGCTTAAATGACACTAGAAGTACTACAACTGTCTTGCATGAACTAGTTATACCAAATCTAAGTCAATGAAATCAAGTGCACCCCACTTCACTCAAAATTGCACAAAAATTACTTAATAATGACAATACACAAACTCAGGTCAAAACAAGCACACAAATAAGATTCAATCATTGACAAAAATACATGCATGTAAATTTTAAATCCAAAAAAGTCATCAGTTGATTTAAATGATACCAAAAGCACTACAACTATCTTGCATGCACTAGTTACATCAAATTCAAGTCAATGAGACCAAGTGCACCTCACTTAATTTAGAATTGCACCAAAATTACTTAATAATGATGACACAAATTCAGTTCAAAATAAGCACACAAACAAGATTCAATCATTCACAAAAAATAAATGCATGTACATTTTAAATCTAGAAAAGTCATCAATATATATGGCTTAAATGGCACGAGAAGCACTACAACTATCTTGCATGAACTAGTTATATATACCAAATCCAAGTCAATGAAACTAAGTGCACCTCACTTCATTCAGAATTACACCAAAATTACTTAATAATAACGACACACAAACTCAATTCAAAACAAGCACACAAACAAGATTCAATCATCAACAAAATTACATGTATATAAATTTTAAATCAAAAAAAGTCATCAATATGAGTTGTATAACACTAACTTAACACAATTATCACAAAATCAATACTATAAAGAGAACCATTGTTCGTATAATTTTTACTTTATCGTGAAAACATAAATTGAATCTACTAAATGAACAAAAATATGAGTATTTAGTATTTCAAGAGAGAGAGAAAATAGAACAAAAATGAGCCACTTAGGTTTTGATTACCTTCAATAATGCTTCAATAGTGTTACGGTGTTTTTTATTTGAACCTAGCGTCAAGAGTTTTTCTGAGTTTTCGCAGAGGTTTTGAGAGATTTGATAGAGGAGTGGTTTAAAGTTTCCATCTTGAAGTCATGATGAGTTTAAAAACCGTTTTCATATAAAAGAGTGCGGCATGCGAAACATTTGATCTTTGAGTTACTTAAGAGCTGGCGCGTGTTACACACACTTTCATTAATAAAATTAGTTTTTGTTCAGATTAAACCAATTTAATTGAATTTTGTTGTCTAAAAAATTTAGATATGTAGCATAACTGGATTTGATAATTAAGGATATCCAAAAATAATCAATACACTCAGCAACAACAAAGGTTAATGTTTTGCTACAATGATTCACCGAATATTGAAAAGATATACATAATTAGTTAAGTTCAATTATTTATATGTTGTTGTTGTTGTTCATTTAATGATTAATAAGAAAATAAAAAAGTTAAAACTTATATTACTCATAAAAACATGAAGAAAATTTTGGAAAAGAAATAGAGAAAGAAATTGTTACGGGAACTCCGAATGAGACATGAGAGAGATAGGGAAGATATGGAGTTGGCCATTTTGGCGGGTTTCACGTCCTCGTAGTAGAATCTTTTGTGGTCCAATACATTGAAAACCTTAGCATCCTAAATTGAGATTTTGTTAGCAATTTATTTTTAGTTATATATTAAAAGTAATTATATTATTGTGCATCATTGCTTATTAATTTTAAAATATCCCTGAAAAAAGTTACCAAAAATTACGTTATATTAGGTGTACCTTATGGAAACATGTCATTGAAAGAATGTTTTTACATTCTTAACTATTTAATACCAGAAATTTTATATCGAATACATTTTATTAAGATAAAATTGTCAAAAAATTGAATATGTTTTTTTCGAACCACATGTCACATTAATCATATACTTCTTTGTGTCGGATATTGCTTTGAATTCAAGTCCTTCAAGTTCTTCAGGTCAATAGTAAAATTACTCACTGCACTCCAAATAACCCTATTCAAAGAAGCAAGATAGAATGGCTTCCCAAACACCTCACGTTTATGTTCCCATTAGGCTTGATCTCTTAAAGAATTTATTATTAAAACTCAATTCAAGGAATGATGGACTTGGACAAAGTGTGAGAGGAGGTTTTGATTTCGATGGCAGCAAATATTATTTGGAGTTGTTTATACAAGCGCACAATTTTTTATCCACAAAACAAAATCATCAAATCAAACATACTTTAAAAAGGTAGCTGGGGTTTCCTTTAGTGCTCTCTTCATATCTCTCTCCTTTTTAAAAAAGAACTGGTACAGTTTACTCTGGATCTCTTTCATCTGGAAGCCTTCTGGTTTTCTCCATATATTATACATGGCATTTTGTACCCAGCTTAGGTTGATAGATTTTTCAGTGATTAATTTTCCCACAATGCTATATTTGCATTTTTGGACTCCCTCTTCAATGTCTCCCTCAACATAGACAACTAGTGCTTCCTCTTCTTCTTCATTGGTCTCTTGCTGAGTTTGATCTTTTTCATTGATTGTTGATGTTGATGCTTCCATTTCAGATTTACCCAAATGCTGAAGATCTTGGGTTTCCTGCACTTGGCGATTGGCCTCGATTTGTTTACAAACGGAGCTTTTGCTGGACAAATGGGAAAGGAACATCATTCCAAAAGAAATGGACTTCTCAGAGACAGAGGTAAATGTGCAGATTTGAAAATTGCCAAAACACTGCAAAACAGTAAAGCTGGAAAAGAAACTCACAGCAACTATAGGGGAAGTAGTAGAATGTAGCGTTTTTGAAAGTGGAAATGGGCAGGGACAGTTCATCAAAGCAAAAGTGCAAATGAAAATAAATAAACCAATCAAAAAGGGAGTCAATATTGGAAGCATAAAAGATGGCATAACTTAGGTGGATTTCAAGTATGAGAAGCTCCCAACTTTCTGCTATTTCTGTGGGATGCTAGGACATTATGAAAGAAACTGTGAGAAGAAAGAGGTGTCAGAAGAAGGTATAAAATGGCAGTCGAAAGAGTTGGGTGACTGGATAAGAGCTGATACGTTTGGAATGAAGGTGGAAAAAAAAAGAAGAAACAGGTAAGGAGAAAGAGAGGGAAAAGGACAATCCATAGAATGAAGGAAAACTCAGAAGAAATCAAGAAAAATTATTAAGCAAGCTGGCAAATCTCACAATGTCAGATTCTAGAGGTGCAGAAAAGGTGAAAGGGAAAGATCTCGAATCCAGCAGAGAGGAAGCCCACAAAGAAATCAGGAAGAAAAAGCAGAAACAAATATAAGAGAAAGAATCATGGAAGACAAGAGAAACAGAAATAGAACTTGCAATCCAAAAGATACAAAACACAGAAGTGCAAAAGGAGGATACAAGGAAAGAAGTTCCAGAAGGAGACAACAGTAAAGATGTAAAAAAACCAGAAAAAAAGAGAAAGGAGAGCAGAAGAAGTGGAAAAGAATGGCTCAAGAGGTTGTGCAAGAACATAGCAGTAGGGAAGAGAAAATAAATCCAGAAGGGAAGAGGAAGCTTGGAGAAGGAGCACCGATGGAAATTATAGAAGAGGAGACTCAACTAAAAAAGCACCAACCTAGCACCCCACGGCAGAGGCTGCAAAACAGCCCTGCCGAGATCAATAAGGCTAATAAGCTGGAATTGCCGTGGGCTTGGGAACCCATGGGCAGTTAGAGCTTTGAATAAGCTCTTAAGCCAAAAAGATCCCAACCTTGTTTTTCTAATGGAAACAAGGAAGAAGGCAGATGAAGTAAGTAGATTAAGAAGAAAAGGGGGGCTTGATAATATTATAGGGGTAGACTGTGAAGGAGAAGGAAGAAATAGATCAGGAGGGTTGACAGTTATGTGGGAAAAAAATACAACAGTGGAGATAATCTCAATGTCCTCAAATCATATAGATATGGTAATTCAAACAGAAGGATACAGCAACCCTTGGAGAGCCACAGGCTTTTATGGATGTCCAGAATCAAACAACAAGCACAAATCTTGGGAATTGCTTAATTCTCTTGGCCAGTCCAACAACATGCCATGGATGGTCTTTGGAGACTTCAACCAAGTGCTGGAACAAAGAGAAAAACAAGGAGGACTACCGGTGACCTATACACAAACTAGAGGATTCAAAGAAGCCTTAGAGGTAAATGAACTTCTTGACTTGGGCTTTGTAGGACATAATTTTACTTGGTCCAATAACCAGACTGGAAATCAGAATGTGCAAGAGAGACTTGATAGAGCTATTGCCAACATAGATTGGAGGGAGGCTTTTCCAAGAGCGGTGGTCCAGCATCTTCAAAGATATAGATCGGACCACTGCCCGATACTTGTAGATATGCTGGGAGAATCAGAACGAAAGACAAAGAGAACACATATCTTTAGATTTGAGCAAGTATGGCTGGAAAATGAAGAGTGTGAAGAGGTAGTAAGGAGAACATGGATACCCGGAACACCTAATCTACAAGGAAAACTAGGAAACTGCAGCAAATCTTTAGAGGAGTGGGGCAAGAAGAACTTCGGTCAGATCCCAAAGGCTATTAAAGAGAAGCAGAAAAAGCTACAAAAAGTGCAAGCTGGAGATCAAACACATGCAACAATGATACAATCAAAGAAAATCCAAGAAGAATTGGATGAGCTCCTAAAGCAAGAAGAAATCTGGTGGTCACAAAGATCAAGGGCAAATTGGCTAAAGGCAGGAGATAGGAATACAAGGTTCTTCCATCAAAAAGCATCTCAAAGGAAGAGAAGAAATAGAGTACAGAAAATTTCAGATGATGTAGGAGTAATCTACGAAGAAGAAGAAAAAATTGAAGAGGTGATGACAACCTATTTTAAGAGGCTGCTTGCTGCTGAAAATACAGAGAGAATTGAAGAAGCATTTGAGGTTGTTAGGGGAAGGATAACACAAGAGAGACTAGATATAATTCAAAGCGAATTTACCAAAGAAGAAGTCAAGATAGCCTTGAGCCAAATGCACCCAACAAAGGCACCAGGGCCTGATGGATTACCAGCTCTTTTCTACCAAAAGATGTAGAATACAGTGGGAGAAGATGTGACAAAGTGGACACTCAACGTTCTTAATAATGGAGGAGATCCCTCAGAGGTGAACAAAACCTTTATCTGCCTCATCCCTAAGATTAAACACCCGAGCCACACAAAAAATTACAGGCCAATATCTCTTTGCAACGTTATTTTCAAGCTTGTAACAAAGACAATTACAAATAGGCTAAAACTGATCCTGCCAGACATTATAGGAGAATTTCAAAGTGCTTTTACACCAGGAAGACTTATAACAGATAATGGTCTAGCAGGTTTTGAGATATTTCATTTCATGAAGAAAAAAAAAGGAGGGCAACAAGGGCTACATGGGAGTGAAGTTAGATATGGAGAAGGCCTATGACCAGATTGAGTGGTCCTTTCTCATTGAAGTGTTCAGATCTATGGGCTTCCCACAAAGATGGATTGATCTAATTTGGGTATGCATAAGCACAGTGTCTTTCTCTATTTTGATAAATGGCTGTCCATTAAAAGAGTTTAATCCCGCAAGAGGAATCAGGCAAGGAGACCCGTTATCTCCTTATCTTTTTATCTTGTGCGCTGAAGTTTTCTCTGGTCTTCTAAGGAAAGCACAAGAAAGGAAAGCTATACAGGGGATCAAGATTGCAAGACAGGCACCAGAAATTACCCATCTCCTTTTTGCGGATGATAGTATCCTTTTTTGAGAACAACATATCAGAGCATTCAAGTACTGATAGAGATTCTTAAATACTACCAATTAGCTTCGGGACAGAGAATTAACTTGGACAAGTCAGAAATTTTCTTTAGCCGAAATGTACCTCCTACCAGACAGATGCTTATCAAAGATTGGCTGAATGTAAAGGCAGTGGAAAGTCACTCAAAATACTTGGGAATACCAACTATGGTCGGTAGATCCAAGAAGCAGATTTTTGAGTTTGTTCAAGAGAAAACCTGGAAGAAGCTAAAAGGTTGGAAAAAGAAAACTCTATCAAAAGTGGAAAAAGAAATTCTCATCAAGTCAGTTGTTCAATCTATCCCTTCTTATATCATGGGATACTTCCAATTACCTAAGAGTCTTTGCAACCATTTGGAGAGAATGATTAGCAATTTCTACTAGGGCAGGAAGGAAGGGGAAAGAAAAATACATTGGGTAAGTTGGAACAAGCTTAGCAATGCAAAAGAAGAAGGAGGATTGGGCTTTAGAAGTTTTGAAGCATTTAACCAAGCCATGCTAGCCAAGCAAGGGTGGAGATTAATGAAGAGACCTGATTCACTGACAGCAAAAATACTAAAAGCCAAATACTTTGCAAGAAGAAGTTTTCTTCATGCAAACAAAGGACACAATCTCAGTTATACTTGGAGGAGCATCTGGGGTACAAAATGGATGCTGGAATTAGGCGGACTTTGGAGGATAGGAACAGGGAGGAGCACCAGAATTTGGGGAGATCCATGGCTTCCTAATCAAAACGGGCACAAAATTTGGAGTCCCAGAGCAAGTTTTGATCAGGAAGCCACAGTGGACAACCTTATCAACCAGGAAAACAGAACTTGGAACCAAGAATTAATCACAAACAACTTTCTACCTTTTGAAGCAGATCAAATCCTAGCACTACCATTACATATCCAAGAACAAGAAGATAATTTTTACTGGAAATTTAACAAAACTGGGGAATATGAAGTGAAGAAAGCTTATCACCTGATAAGGAAGCACAGCTAGGAACAAGGGCACAGTAGAGTATCAACCCTCGAAGAGAAGCAGCGATGGAAGCACCTTTGGAAGATGAGAATACCACCCAGAACTTTGAACTTCATGTGGAGGCTCATGCATAGATCACTACCTACATAATCAAATTTGCAGAAAAGGGGAGTCAGATGCATTTCAATTTGTCCTAGATGTTTTGAAAAAGAAGAAACTGAATCTCACATTTTCAAGGATTGCAACTGGACAAGGAGGTTTTGGTTTATCTCTCCCTTCACTTTGAGAACAGAATCAGCGGAACAAACTCCTCTATTGGACTGGATTGACGTAACCTTGAAGGAAATTGGGGGAGAAGAAAAAGGGCTTTTCTTGTGCAGCCTCCATAGCCTCTGGCATGGGAGAAATAAATTGGTGTTCGAGAATGATCAATCCCCACCAGAAGTATTGTTGGAGAGAGCTCAAAAAAATTTCACCGAAGCAAATTTCATGGCAGAAAGATCTGTGTTGTCTCAGGAACCTCCACCGGGTAGCCAAAGTGATGACTTTTGGAGTGCTCCTCCACCAAACACCTTTAAATTAAATGTTGATGCAGCTACTAATAATGGAGGAAGAGGGGGAGTTGGTGTAGTTATTAGAGATAGTGAAGAGGTAGTTGCAGCAGCTGCCACGTTGGAAATTGCCTCATCTCTTTCAGTTAGAGAAGCTGAGGCTATGGCTTGTTATCTGGGTCTGGAATTTGCAATCCAATGCTGTTTTTTTGATATTGAGTTGGAAGGAGACAATATAAAAACAGTGAAGGCCCTTAAATCTGAATACCCATTTGGAGGTTCTTTTGGAGTGATAATTTTCAATTGCAAAACCTTTTTGAATAGGTTCAGGTATTATAAAATTTTACATGTAAGAAGACAGGGGAACTTAGCAGCCCATTACTTAGCAAGAGTAGCTCTTACCATGCCAAATGTAATGTGGCTGGAAGAGACACCCTTAGAAATATGTAATTGAATCTATCTTGATATTTTGAATTGTAGAGTTTAATATAAATAGAATTTCTTTCAAAAAAAAAAAAGTAGCTGAGGTTTTAGTTTAAAAAATAAATCATGTGTCTCTTAATATGCTTCAATTGGGTTTAAAACTTGACAAGACCAAGTAATAAATAAGAACCTGAAGTGTTGAGTGTGTGAATATATAGTATGAATGAGTTTGGAATAATGTCTAAAATTGGAGCTATTCAATCTATCTGACAAAAAATAAAAATAAAAAATAAAAATAAAAAACATACTTTAAAGAGAAGGAATAAACAATCCAAACAATTCAATATCAAGATCAAAATTAAATAAGAGAGGCATATACTGTTTGGAGGCCTCCAATGCAGAATATGCTGTGTACAAAATTTTCATTTAAAAAACCTAAATTACATGATTTTAAGATGATCTAACTTGGAGTCCTTAATTATTTAAATTTTTTCTTTATCAAAAGGCAACATTTGTACTATATAGTTATCTTCAGAAGGTGGAAATACAGGAAACTAAAATTTTTGATAATGGAGACTGAAATTTTAATAACATTTTATTTTTGAAATATCCTCGATCAAAATTTTATATTCCAAGTTTACCCTTCACCTCTAACCTCACTCAACCTCTCACCCCACCATCACACATCTGCCATCAATAAGAATAGTATCTCATATACAAGAATGACAACAACACCTGAACTCGCGGGTATCAATCCCGCCTCCACCCGCTACCTGCCCCGCACCGGAATGGGTTTTTAATGGGGCAGGTTCTTGGGCGGGGCGGGACGGGGTCAGATTTAGGCAATACCTGCTCCGGTATATATATATATATATATATATATATATATATATATATATATATATATATATATATATATAATTTTAATGTGTAATATATATAAAATAATTAGTAAAATGATTAATAATATTGCATTATATTTAAATTTTTATTTTAATTTATGTTATGTATGTGATGATGGTTATATAAATTTTGAAGTTTAATTTTATTTATTGGATTTTAATAATTATAGGGGCGGGGTGGATACCCACAGGGACGGGTTAGGGTTTCAACTTTTTACTACCCGCGGGTAGGAAAGGAGCGGGTTCTATACAGTATAGGGCACAGGACGGGGTCGGGTAGAGCAAAAATCCGCCCCTACTCGCCCCGTTGCCACCCTTAATTTCATAAATCAGATTCAACAACAACAACAATCTCATAACATCATACCAAATTCCACCACCAACAACAACAATAATACCAAAAGCAACAATAATCAAAATTAGATTCAACCAGTGATGGATCTAAAAAATTTTATTAGTAGGGACAAAATATATATAACATGATAATAATTTTATAAGTATATTTTATTATTATAAAATATAATTAATCTTCTAACTATTTAACTAATAAATTAAAACACTTATATAGTAATTTAAATAATAATATATAACTTAGAATTTTATTTTTTTAAATTTGATATTTTAAAAATATTGAATAATTCTTTCATTGTTAATACGATTAAATGTTTTATTTTTTATATATATCACTAAATAATCATTTAAAATTTATCTCTTATAAGATTACGAAATTGACTCTTTGTAATATTCATAATTAAAATTTTTTTAATTGATGTCGTTATTACTAACAAAACTAGAGCTAACTTCAAAAGAAGAAACATCAATAGATATCCGTATATTTGAATCTTACTTTTCATTTTAACTGTTTTTTGTTATTAGTTAATATTACTATATTTTAAAATTTAAATTACTAATAGATCTTATTATTCAATAATATTTAACTATGTAATAAAAAATATATAATAATAATATAACTACAAAATAAAATACAAAATAATTAAATGAATTAAAAAATATAAAAAAATAAAAATAAATCTTTCATTGAATCAAAAGAAATTAAAAGAATGAAGTTAAGGAGTGTTGCTAGGAGACAAAGAGTCAAGAACAAACAGCAAGAGAAGAGAATTAGAATTCTAGAGAGCATAAAAAATTATACTTTTGTACTTAAATTTAAATTACTAACTTAATTTTTAATTATCTTTTTATTATTATTATTTAATTATTTTTATAATCAATATGATATTATCATAAACAGTGTAATTAGATATTCTTTAAAAAGTGTCCATCATTCAATTTTTAGAAGAGAGAGAAACTAAAAAACAAGTAACTTCGTATAAAAGTGAGTATTTAAATTAATTAAATAATATTATTTAAATCAAAAGACCGACTAAAAAATGAAAATTTAAAGAACAAGTAGCATTTTTCTATTATAAAATAGAAAAAATTTTTCTCTATACATTATGAAAACAAAAATAGATTAAAAAAAATTATAATGGAGTTAAATTTATTTATTGAGTGGGAACAAATAAATTTTTCTCCCATATACTATATGTAATTCTATCAAATTTTGATAGAGGCACTTGCCCCCACACTCTCCAACATAGATCCGTTTCTAGATTCAACAATCTCGTAACACGAGAATTTTAAAATGAATAAAAAAGAGAATAATAGAGGCGATGCGAAATTGGAACTGAGCTGGCACGACAGACTGAACAGGGTGGCACGATCTGAATAGAGGCGGCACAGTGCAAAACTGGCACGGCACGACTGTAACGATGGCAGAACACGACGCAATGAAGACAACAAACACGATGCAACAGAACATAATGCAACAAATTAAACATAATGAGATATACGACGGTCGTAGGTGTTGTCATCGTTGTTACTGTTGCCGTGGAGAAACAAAAATGTAGCTGCTGGTTTGCTAGAAAAAGAGGAAAAACAGAAAAGGAGGTGACGGGTAGAGAAAAAGAAAGGAAAAGGGATAGGGTTTTGATTTTATTAAGGATATTTTAATAATTTGTATTATTTAAGATATTAAGATATAACTCAATTTTATACTTTTTATAACAAATATAATACATAAACTTAATTTAATTTTTATCTTTTAATTTTTATCTCTCAATCTTTATTTTTCAATTTCAATCTCTATTTCAAATACTAACTAATAGTCCTTTGATCACGATAAAATCAGCACCCTCTCTAATATTCTTTCGCTCCAAGATTTGATATTTTCCCCTCGAACGGTCTGATACTTCTTTTGCTTTTGATCTAATGTGATAAAAACTCTTTCAAATGTGTGCTATATCCAAATGTAATGCTAGTCTGTGTATAGAAGCTGATTTGTTTTGTTTGTTCATAATAAAGTTGATCTGCAATGCTTGTTCACAATACAAAAATTGTTATACATATTTGTAGTTCTTATTGACTTGTTTTTAACCTGCAAATAAACTTAGCATACACATTAAATACAACATAGATTTTTAAACTCAACTAAATATTTATCATTATAATTAAAAATTAATTATTTTTTAAACTCAACAGTTTAATTGTTTGAATATAGTATCATATTTTTTCTTTTTTAAAAAAAATTTGAGATGTGAGTTTAATCTCCATGCGTGGCTAATATAATAGAGTTTTTACCTTTCATTTTAGTATGTTCAATTTTTTTTCTTTGTATGTATGGAATCCAAGACCCAAGAATTAACTTGTCTATCCATCTATTTTTATATTTACTTATAAAAGATAAAAATTTTAACAAACAACTTATATATGTGTGGCCGTATTTCACTAACTAGTTAAATTCAACAACGATAATGAATTTCTCAGGATAGGAATGATGGAATGGATATACATGGAGTCATGGACTGATGGAGACAGATTGAAACGTTCAAATAAGTAATTGGACAATCAAATTCAATGGGAATCTCTTACACTTTGTGCATTCAGATATACATACACACATAATTTCATCGGATCTAAAGACACTAATGTTAATTGTAAGGAGATTTCCGGAGACACAACATAAAAGCTTTCAAGTATATCAACAGTAGTTAAATAAATTTTAACAGTTAATCTTAACTATATATATTTTTTATAATTAAAATTAATAGTTAAAAATTATTAAAATATCAATATATATCGATATATTTAAAAAAATTTTCACACAATAATATATAAATTAACTATGAACATATATTAAAATAAGTCATTAAAATATATATTAAAAATAAATTAAATTAAATTATATAAATTTATATAAAAAAAATAAAATTAATATTTTTAATATTTTTTGTCATTATTAAATTAGCACAAACATTACATTATATTTCACAAATAAAGTTTATTAATTTATGTATGTAAATTCTAAAAAAATATAGATACAAATAATATTGATTGATATGTACAAAATTTTAATAAATATAGATACAAATTATATATTTTTTATGTGCAAAACCATATAAATATAAGTACAAATTATTATTGACTAAGTACTAACCAAAAATAATAAAATTTGTTCGTTATACAACATTATTCTATTTATATACAAGTACATAATAATAATTGATTTTAGTGTGCAGATAATATTTTTATATATGAATCGATGATTATACTATTTTTTAATTTTTTAATAATATAAAGGATTTTTTTATTTTATATTTTATCAAATAATTTTATTAAAAATAATATTTTTTATGCGTATGTAGACACTTACGTCACCAAGAAAGAAATGTAGTTTATAAAACATTAAAACTAGAGTCCAAGTAAAATTATTCAGTACACTAAACCTAAATTATCCATCTCCAAGGAAACAAAAATGGCTCCCCAAACACCACAGCTCTATTTTGTTCTGTTTCCATTAATGGTACAAGGCCACTTGATTCCGATGATGGACTTAGCAAAGTTATTACTTCAACACAATAGCAATATTATTGTCACGGTTGTCACAACCCCGCAAAACACAGCAAGATTCACATCAACCTTCGCTCGCTACATTCAGTCCAGTTACCAGATTCGACAAATCTAGCTTCAATTTCCATATCAAGAAGCCGGCTTGCCAGAAGGATGTGAGAATCTTGACATGCTTCATTCACTTGGCAATGCTTTCAGTTTTTTCAACGCAGCAAGTCTTCTAAGAGAACCGGTGGAAAAGATCTTCGAAGAGTTGTCGCTGCCGGCATGCTGTATAGTCTCCGATATGAGTCTGCCATACATGATCCACATCGCTGAGAAATTCAAGATTCCAAGGGTTTCTTTCGCTGGTAGTTGCTTCTGTTTAATGTGTTATGATGCTTTGCATACAAGTAATGTGAGGAATAGTGTTAAGGATAAAACAGAGTACTTAGTCTTACCGGACGAAATTGAAGTCACTAAATCGCAGGTACCGGCACAGGTGGACGAGAATTGGAGCAGGTTTGGTGAAGAGATTTATGCACCTGAAAGTGATTCTTATGGAGTAATCATGAATTCGTTTCAAGAATTGGAGCCTGAGTATGAAAGGATGTACAAGAAGGTTAGAAAGGATAAAGTGTGGTGTGTTGGTCTAGTGTCACTAAGCAACAAGGATCAGTTGGATAAGGTTCAAAGAGGAAACAGTGTTTCAGTTGAAGAGTGGAAGCATCAAAATTGGCTTGATTCTCAAAATCCAAAGAGTGTGATTTATGTCTACCTTGGAAGCTTAAGTAATGTAACTGCAATTCAGTTGATTGAGATTGGTTTAGCCTTAGAAGAATCTAGAAGGCCCTTCATTTGGGTAATTAGAGAAGGGAATCAATTAGAGGCGCTAGAAAAGTGGATTAAGGAAGATGGTTTTGAAGAAAGAATCGAAGGTAAGAGTCTTATAATTCGAGGTTGGGCTCCTCAGCTACTAATACTGTCACATCTTTCAATTGGAGGGTTCTTGACACACTGTGGCTGGAACTCTACTTTGGAAGCTATATGCGCCGGCATGCCGATGCTGACATGATCGTTATTCGCAGACCAGTTTCTGAATGAAAAACTAGTTGTCAAAGTACTAAAAGTTGGAGTGATGGTTGGTGTGAAAAGTCCTACTGCTTGGGGGAAGGAAGAGAAGGTTGGTGAACTGGTTAAGAAAGAAGATATTAAAATAGCAATAGAGGAGTTAATGGATGAGAATAATGGTGAATGTAAAGAAAGATGAGAAAGGATAAGAAAGTTAGTGGAAATGGCTAAAAGATCTGTAGAAGAAGGTGGTGTAAGAACCGGGGTTTTTCACAAAAAATCGTTTTAATAAAATAATAATTTTAGTGCCCGGAATAGATTCAAAATTTAGAAGTTTTAATTTAAAAATATAAAGGTGAAATTTGGTTTCAATGAATTTTTTTGAGTCAGAAAATGTATTTTCTGGGAAAAACAGCGAACCGGTTTAAGTCTATCCAGTACTGTGTTTTTAGAAAAATAAGATTTTGGAAAATTGATTTATTGTTTTGAAAGGATAAAAATAATTTAGAATCAAAGACTGGACACTAATCTTAAAGGTTTTGGCCCAAAGTGGGCCAAACGGACCTAAAACGCTACGCGGTTGAACCGGCTCCAAGCTGGGCCCAAGCCCAACATATAAGAGCACCTTTTAATGAGCCTTAAGCTCATTTTCAGCAACCCACAAAGAGAGGGGCGCTGGTTTTGAGAGAAGAGAGGAGGAAGGAGAACATTATTCATCTCCACCTTCTGGGAGCCATAACTTTTGATCCGGAGCTCCGATTGATGAGTCGTTTGTGGCCACACGAAGCTCTCGACGAGCTCTTCCTTTCTATATAAGGTTTTCTAGCAAGAATTCGAAGCTCAAGTCCCAGTTTTGTCCCCTAGTTTTCTGCGTTTTTGAGGTTGTGGTTTTGAGTAGATTTTGTGGTTTTGCTTATTTAGGTGATCTCTAGTAGCGGGTAATTGATGGATTTTACCCCTAATCTCGTTGGATAAGGTAAGGAACCCCTTTATACTTGTGGTTTGGTATAGTATGAGCTTTAGTTGTTGATGTATGGTTATGTTGTATGTATGAAGCTTGTTTTTGGAGTTGATGGTGGCTTTTGGTTTGGCTTTGATGGTTTGGGGCTTGGTGGAAGCTTGATTGGAATCAAGTTTTGTGTTTGAGCATATTGGAAATCGGCCAAGGTATGGTTTCGGTTTCCTTTATGTAATATGTAATGTTTCTAGACACTTAGGCTAGTGACCCATAGGATAGAATTGAATTAAATTAGTTGTTGGAATTGTTGTATGATGATGATGTATAATGATTTGAGGATTTGAGTTGTTAAATGATGATTTATGATGAATTATGATGGGTTGATGATTTTTGAGTATATTGATGAATTATGATGTTGTAATGATAAATATGGTGTGAAATAATTAGATTGAGATGAAATGAGATTGGGTGTAATGTTTGGTATTGATAGATGATGAATATTGATGAATTGTGTTGGTGGGTGTTGAATTTGAAGACGGATGTTAATGATGATTTTGTGGTTGGTTAGTGTAGTTGATGATGATTGTTGAGTGTAATTGGTGTTGATGAGTTTTATGATGGACTTGGTTAATGTTAGATTTTGTCTGGTAATGATTACTGGAACTGATGAGGATTTGTTTTGGTTGTTGAGGTTGTTGTTGGATGATAATGATTATGAGTGTTGAATTATGATTGAATGGAAAGTTATGGATTGGTAGTGAGGTATGGTATAATGGTTGAGTAATTTAGGTGTGAAATTGAGGAGAATGATATGAAGAGGTAAGATGTTGTGTGTGGTAGTGGTTTATGATGATTGGGTAGGTTTTGATTTGGTTTGGTTGGAAATGTTGGTAATGTTGAAGTTTTGAGACTTTTGGTAAAAGTGGGTTTTTGATGAACTTTGTCCGATCATAACTTTTGCCTCAGTTTTCCAAATTTGTTGAAACTTGTTTAGAATTAAAGCTTACTGAAAACCCTTCAATTTGATATAAAGTTTGTAAGATTTGGGTTTTTGTAGAGGAAGTTATGATCATTCAAAGTTGGTGTTAAAAATCTGAAATTCTACAAAGTTGCAGAATTTTGTGATTTCTGGTATCTGCGCACGCACAACCCTGCGAAAATTTTAACCTGTGCGCACACACAGACCTGTGCGTACACACACGCAGGGGAAGGCTCCCTGTTTGCAGCGCTAGCACAGCTTGTGTGCGTGCATACCAATGAGGTTTTGCAACCTGTGCGCACGCACAGAATTGTGTGCACGCACACGTTGGGAAGGTTAGTCTGTTGGGGGCGTTCGCACGCCTTGTGCGAGCAAACAGAACTGCAAAATTTGGTACCTGTGCGTCACACACGTTTTAAAACTCTCCTGGGCGTGCGCACGCACACGCCCTGTTTCTCAAACTTAAATTTTGTTTTCCACCATTTTACCTTCCCAACAAGCTTGTAAGCTTCTGTGACACCATTTTATGATTCTTGGCTTATTTTCGGGTAGTAAAACTTGGGAAATGTCCTAGGAGGGTTGATCTGGCATTATTTTGAAAAGTTAGCAAACAGAGGTTTAGGTTTCTGGTGTATTAAGGATGAGTTGGTTGAGAGAGAAGGAAGAGTAGTGATCTTGGTGATTACCGACAACGAGTTGAGAAACTGATGAACTAATGAGTTCGGAATGGAAATTATGAATGATTATGGTTGACGGAATGAGTATGAGTGGAAGTATACTATGAGGAGTGGCCTCTGATATTGAATATGTTATTTTGATATGCATTATTCTCCGTTGTAGGGGTTGTGGCAGTCTCCCGCCTATGTTCGGATGTGAGAGTTGAAGCTGGGCTTCTCACTCATATTTCTCGCAACCAGAGGAAGGTGGTAGGGTACTATCCCTCGGAATGTTTCCCTCTGAAAGGAGAAGGTGGTAGGGCACTTATCCCTCGGAATTATTCCTCCTAAAAATGCGATTTCTCTCTGATTGCAAGGTGGTAGGGCATTAACCCACGGAATTATGCGGCAGCCAGAGGAAGGTGGTAGGGCACTCTCCCTCGGAATGTTTCCCTCTGAAAGGAGAAGGTGGTAGGGCACTCATCCCAAGGAATTATTCCTCCTTATGCACAATAGAGAGACTAATCCGGGAGTTGTCGACCGGATTTTCTGTCGGGTTTGGCACAATAACCGACATGTGATATCATAGCCAATAGGGCAGACATTCATCATGTGAATCTTCTATATGCTTGCTTGCTTTGTTTACTTGAGTTTGCCTAATTGTATAACATGCCTACCTGCTTCTTGAACTACTTGTTGTATATGAATATTATCTGTGTTTTACTTGTTTGCATTAATTGTGATTGTCTAGTACTGAGGAGGTTAGGTAGGCGGTGGCGATGGGATCGCACGAAAGTTAGGTTGGCGAAGGCTATGGGATACAGTGGTGTGATTAGTATTAGTTAGAATTTCCCTAAGTTTAGATAACCCGGTTTATGGTTTAAGTTCTTTATATATTTATTTATTTTGTTCTAAGCTTGAATATCTGTATGTGATGTGAAGTTCTAGGATTGCCTTCGGCGTCCCGGGGCCTTACATCTTACATCATTGGGCACTGTTACCATATTGAGAACCTCCGGTTCTCATTCATACTTTGTTGTTGTTTTAGATGCAGGTCGTAATCTACTTCGGTGAGATTGCGGATATGGTGACAGAGCGGAGTATGATTCGTTACTTATTTATTTCTATTTTACTTTCGTCATAGTATTCTCTCACCTTTTGTATATTTATCTTTATGGCCTTAGAGGCTTATTTGAGAGATAGGTTGTATAAGCTGTTTTAATTCTAAAATTCTGTATCTTTCTATTTGTAACTAGTCGGCTTAAACTCCGCAAGCTGCGGCTAGTTCTCTATGATTATTATATTCTTATATTTATATATGTTCTTTTCTCTTGCACCTATACTCTCAGTCTTGTGCGTTAGCTTCGTGTGAACGTTTCGTGCTTTTGTAAATCTATTTTTGAGCTTAATCCTTCATCGGGCTTCTAGAATATATTATTCCCTTCTATATATAAATAGTTATAAGTCTTAGAATTGTCGTAACCCTTAATTAACCTTTGCTTTACGGCTAGAGGTAAGGCTTAGGGTAATTGGGGTGTTACAGGTGGATCTTCTCATAGTAACTTGACTGTGTTTATCCAAGAAATTTTGCATAAAGCATGGGAGGTATATGATAATATGACTTTCCAAACTAATGGCAAACAATGTAATTGCAAATGTATGAGAGTTTTTAGTATGCTTAATTTTTGGTGTGTTTGGAATATCAAAATATTTGACTATAGGGCTCTTTAATGTATAATATGCGGTTTGCACTTGGAATCCAAGAATGGTCTTGCTTATTAATCCATTTTTATATGTAATTTAAAAATAATTAATGTTAATTTATGTATGTAGTTAAAACGATAACTCCTTTAATCTCAACTAATTCTATTAAGTTCAAATCCTAAATAGTATTTGATTTGATCTTTGATCTGAAGATTATCAAAATCAGGTAATAAAACCATCATAGAGCACTCAATTATAATTAAAGTGGTGATGAATTGAGAGGCAGTGGGGTGGACAAAATACTTTAGGACTTGAAGACAACTCAATCCGCCCTTGCCTTCTTTTCCATTGTGGTTGTCCAAATGGTTGGACACATTACAAAGGATGAAAATGAAAGCTCACATTGCATAATACATACAAGTCTAACTTTGGGAAGGAAGGGATGATAGTAAGAGTTATTCATCAATTGGAAAGTTAAAGAAGGAAGGCAAAAGCTGAATAAGCTTATGCAGAAGTATACTGGTGTTCTGCAAGTGTGTTATCTCTGCTTTTTTTTTTCCTTTTTTTTTTGCAGCTAATATGCCTTAATCCTCATCAAGATATAATCAAAAGGTTGATAGGTCCAATTCTTTTCTCAATCAACTCATTGGAATACAAATAATAAACTCGTTGCTGCCACTTATTTTGACAAGCAATTGAAAAATGTTTAAGTGATTGTGTTTATCTCTGGCAAATTTGTTTATATATAATATAAAATACTGCAAAACCCGGACTACGTTCGGGCCAAATATTATTCGATTATAAAAATTTATTGGTACTTATTTATTGATAATAATAGTTGTAACTTTTAATTTGAAAAAAATTTTATGTATAAAAAATTAAAATTCATTGTATAATATATTAATATGTAAGATTATTCCATCTTCTATTTCTAGATGCCAAAATAATTTTATTATTTTTTTAATTCATATCAGTGGATTCTACTTAAATATCAAAGTTATTATATTTTTATATTTAAATAAATATTGTTACACTTCGCTACTGTTATACAATTTTAAAAAATTAAAATTTTAATAAAAATATTTTATATTGTAAGCGTACAATACACGAATACCAACTAATATAAGTAACGTTTAATTATATTATTAGAACTCTAATGCATGGTTCTTGTTACCCACAAATCTTGTACTTAATTTACTTTACTATATTTATGTATAGTTTGTATATAAAAATATTAACATATATATTTATTGAAAGAATAGTATATAAAAGCATTTTTTCTCAATCTTTTTTATTATATTGATATTTAATCTGATAAATATTTTTTAACTTACATCTTTTCTGTTCCTAATAACAAATAAACGTAAAAAAGTTAATGAACAAATTATTTATAATTTTTATCCAATAACAGAAAAATATAAACGAGAGAATTTATAATCATTTATAATTAATGTTTCACAAACATAATCATGTATAATACCAACTTTAACTAATTTGCACACACAAACTCTCAAAGGATATAATTTTTATGAGCTAACCATCTTATAGAATTTAAATTATGTTGGACTATTATCAATGAATGTTTTTAGCATAGCTAAAAAATAACTTTTTTATCGACAATAATATAAAAGTGAACAAAAAAAAAATATATACTTTGTTCAAATTCTTTACTTTTTTGTATTCCTTTTAATTTTTTTATTTTTTATTTCTCTTTTATTTTCTTCTTTATTTGATGTGTCAATATTCTTTTTTTTTTCCTTTTTTTTTTGCATATATATATTTCTAAAAGCCAAAGATCATTTATGTTGAACTTTCACCTCTTCTCGAATGCTTAAGACGTATAACTGAATGAGTTTGTTTGATCTAAAGTTCTAAACTTATTAGTATACCATTGCAAAAAAGCTTATACATTTAAAATTCTATGCTTGAAAAATTGGTATAGTAAAATTTTCTAAAACTAACTATTGGCCAATTGTCCTTGCGATTAATATAGACTATAATATAATATAATTTTTTCCCTAATATTTAACAAACGACTACCGAAATTCGCTAATTCATATTGTTATTTATAAATAAAGGTAAGAAAGCATATATAAATCTTATAAAATTAACGAATTAGTATTTTCACCATTTCAATATCTTAGAGACATTCAATAAATATTATTTTTGTTACCTTCCATCCAAATATGAAAAATAAGAATATAAAAATATTTAAAATGAAACTCGGACTTTTATCATCTATCATAGCAAAAGATATGTCCTTTTACAGATCAATAGAATGAAAAACTTAAATCTTTCACTTGCTATTTATATGTTCAATAACTTTTTTAACATATAATTATAATTTTGCTCCCAAAGAAGAATAGCGTCATGTTTGAAGCTTGGTTACCCCTAAAAAAAAGAAATAAACAAAATAAAATCAAAGACAAAACGCACTAATACAGAGCTTAATAAATATCACATTTGTAAAATATGATTAAATATACCAAATTGGATCAACAATAAAAATGTCAAAAATAAAATAAAATGTGAATTATGATCTTAGATACTAACTAAATTAGAACGGAGGTTCAGTTTGATACTATACAAAAGAATTATAGAAACTGATTTTGATATTATTTGCTGTAAAATTTTTTTGTTGTAGACACTTCCAATCTGATGTGATATGGGAGTACTATAAAAGACATCAAATGAACTGTTATGACCTCCTTCCCTTGACCCACACAATTTTTAAAGATTAATCTTTAATTAAAAAGATTTTGGGAGCCAGCTTACAATCTACTCATATAAAAGATTGATAACTTATCAGTGATAAATATTTGGTTGATAACCTTGAAATCCTGTATTTGTGAATTTTTGTTTGCTTTTTTTTCACTTTATTATTTGCCCAGAATATCAACATCAATAATCTCGAATCTCAAATTTTCCAGAAGTTGAAGCATGGTATAATCGTTATAAGCTGTGAAACAGAAAGGAAAAGGAGATGATTATCCCTAAAATATAGATGGACATGAATAAACAAAATAATAACAAAGTACCGATACCACATATAAACACTCTCAACCCCTCCTCCAATAGGTGGATATACTTAAAGATAGAAGCAGCAGCTAAACCATTTCACTTATTCACCAAGATATTCAAGAAATGAAAAAAAATGATCCAAGTAGCTTTTACAGATATCTCACAAAAAAGGTTGAAAAAAATAGGCAACCAAGTGTCATGTTTACAAATGAAGTTTCAATTCTCATTTATAAAGTAATAACTTTCATTCTTACTAAGTGTAACCTAAAGAATCAAGCAAAAAGAATGATGATGTTACCATCACTAAAGTATTTTTACAACATCACTTACACGACTATAGTAAGTCAACGAATTGAATCTGTTTCTTAGTTGAAGTTTCGAATTTAAAAAGAGGTAGCAAAGATTTTTAGCCGAATTTAAAAAGGTTTTTTTTTACCCACACAAATCTATTTGTTGACTTCTTTCTATTCAGTAAGAGTCTTTATTAATTTTAGTTAACCTATTTGTTTATTTGGATTTCGTCCATCCTATTTACCCTTTTTATAATGCTGCTCCTTATCTTGTATTTAAAACAATGAAGGTCCTCTCCTTCTTTTTTTTGGTGACTTAAAAGAAAATAAACAAAAACTAAGAAAGAAAAAAAAAAGAAACTGCTTAAGAAAGGCAGTCCCGCTGAATACTACTGTCAAACTCCTTCCAAGGCAATGGAAGCTCCACTTGGGGAGAAATAGTCCTCATTGCAGTCTTTGCCATGATGTCTGCTACTGTATTTGCATCTCTCAAGATCAACCGAAGATCAGCACGCCATTTCCAAGACATGATATCTCGGATTTTTAACACCAAAGGATCAATAAACCCAGAGCAATCTTGTAAATTATTGACAATAGTAAAAGCCTCCACACAGTCTGTCTCACATATAATGTCTCTTTGTCCCGAGTCCCATGCTAAAAGAAAGCCTCTCCAAATAGCAAACAACTCTCCTTGCAAAATGCTACGATTCTCAATTGTTCCCAGACAGCCTCGTTGCCACCTTCCCTTCCAATCTCTGCTAACACAAGCAAAACCAACTCGAGCACCACTGCCAGGATAGCTAGCATCACAATTAATCTTAAAGGTACCCACTGAGGGGGAATCCAAGAGCCACTAATGGTTGAGGGGATAGATAGTCGTTGCAACTCAAAAATATTTCGGAGCTCCTTTTCTAAGGACAAAGCCATACCAATCACCTTGTCTGTGGTCCAATGCTCGTGTGGATGAAAGACCTTGTTATTTCTCGAACACCAAATCCACCAGAGACCAGAAAAGAATCTAAAGGGGCGTTGTTTGCTATTATGTAAGAACCAACTCATCAAATCCACTGGTTGATCGGAGATCCCTAAAGCTTGCCAAACAAGTTGGGCTTTTGGACAATCCCGAATACAATGTAAAACCGATTCCAGACCTGAGAAACATCGTGGACAGCTATCCGTGTGCGAAATGCCCCTCCTAAAACGAAATGCAGCAGTAGGAAGAGCCTCCCGAAGACATAGCCAGGCCAAAAATTTGTGCTTTTCCGGAACATGTTGACGCCAAAGCCAAAGCCAATTACCCCTATCCTCCCAACTAAACATCTTCTTACTGAGCTACAAATAACCACTATGAGCATCATAAACCTTTGAGGCCGCACCAGTCCAACACCAATCGACCTCTGAACCAGCTTGAACATCTGGGTTATAAGAGTTAATGTTGCTCTGCAGAGACTGATTCAGAGGAGAATAGATATTCTCAAGGCTCCCCTTCTTTGATTGAGCACACAGTCTATACTATAACATTTAGGTATTTAAACCGAGAAAATAAATAAATAAAGCCAACTGAAGATTCATCAGAGATGCCTAAGCCTGTTTAATTTTCTAATAATAGAAAATTACTGTTTATTTAAGACAATTTCAGATGTGCTGAAAAATAACAACAAAAAATTCACCGTACAATGGACATATAAGTGTGCTAAGAATGTTATCTTAATTATTTTTTTTCTTTTTTTTTTAATTTTCAAAACAGAAAAGCTCTATATCCATGTAAACATTACATGGATGGTATTCAAGTACTTTTCACTCCACGCCCCCACACACTAGTTTGTTTTACACGCGCCTCTTATATGGTATATAACGTAATCCTTATTTTTTTTGATCAACCTTTCTCAACGTAAACCTTTCTCAACGTAAACTTTTTCATACAACGTAAACCTTTTTTCGCGTTCTTCTTCTTCTTGAATTTGATGAGGTTTGGATTATTGAATTTTGAATCGAATTCAATGGAATGAAATTGCTAATTTTATTTTAACTGAATTGAATGGACTGAGGTGATCTACATCTGAATTGAATTGAATTGAATTGATAATATGTAACTGTGAGTAACTGAGTGTCAGTAACTGTGAGTAAATCTGAGTAAATGTGAGTAACTTTTTGGTTCGGTAAGTACTAAAGAGGTGGTTCAAAACGTGCATGTTTTTGGTTCGGTCTGCAGAAAGGAGTCTAAAAAAAATTAGACGAATATATTTTGTTTTGTTCCCTAAGCACTATATAATTGTTTCACCGTAATTAAGATTTTGGTTCACCATAATTACGATTTCGGTTCACCTTGCAGACCAGTTGTGTTGTGGACGAAAAATTTGTCCCAAAAGTGGGAATGATTTTCAAGACCCTAGAAGAAGCTAGAAAGTTCTACAAACATTATTCCAAACTTGCTGTTTTTCCACCAAAATAAGGAACACGACTCGGGATGGAGACAAGATTAAGAATCAACTAATTGTATGCTCTAGAGAGGGGAGGTGGAAATCAAAGATATCTCTAACTTTGAAGACAAACCCTTCAGCTAGGTTAAATTGTCCGGCCAGAATTTACATACACATAATGAAGGATGTTGGTCTTTGGACAATTTCCAAAGTTGTTTTGAATCACTCACATCCTTGTTTTCCAGACCAGGCTGAGATGCTCAAACAACACAGGGAGCTTAGCATGTTCGTGCGTCGCACCATTGAAACCCACGAGGAAGCCAAAATCAGACCGAGCAAAACTTACTAATCATTTGTGGTAGCAGCTGACAGCCACCGTGAACTAGGTTTTATAGATAAAGACGTCAGGAATTACATCACAAGGGAAGTACGTAATATTTCAGAAGAAGATGATGCCAAATAATTTGGGAAGTACCTAGTAAGAATGAAAGAAAAGAACCGAAATTTCTTCTTTGAGCTCAACCTTGAAGGCGATCATTGCATTAAACATGCATTCTGGGCGGATGCAAGAAGCAGGGCTGCATTCGATTATTTCGGAGACGTGGTTTCATTTGACACCATATATAACACAAGCAGGTATTCGGTTCTTTCAAATATACTTTTGATGTTCAGTAGCTGTACATATTTCGGTTCACCACAGTGTGCTTGTTATTTATGCAGGTACAATTTGGTTTTAGGTTCTTTTGTGGGCGTGAATCACCACGGCCAGTCCACACTTCTTGGATGTGCACTGATGAAAAATGAGGACATCCAATCATTCAAATGGCTATTTGAGTGTTGGCTACGTTGCATAGGAGGGAAGGCACCAAAAGGTATTCTTACCGATCAATGCGCATCTATTCAAAGGGCAATTGAGCTGTGCATGCCAACAACAATTCACCGCTGGTGCATCTGGCACATTATGAAGAAGATCCCAAGCAAATTAAATGGCTACAAGGGACACAACAAAATTGAACAAGAGATGAGCCATGTTGTTTGGAACTCGCACACAAAAAAAGCATTTGACAGAAACTGGATCGATTTCCTTAGAAAGTACGGCCTCGGAGGCAACAAGTGGCTTTCAGGTAATTGAGATTTCAATTTGAATTATTTTTATGCTCATATCTTTTTTTCCCAAAAGCAGGCACTGTTTTTGGTTCACCAGACCTTATAAGTTCGGTTTGGTTTGCAGATCTGTACGAGGATCGGCATATATGGATTCCTGTTTATTTGGATCACCACTTTTGGGCTGGGATGAGAAGCACACAAAGGAGCGAGAGCATGCATTCATTTTTTAACAAGTTCATCACATGGAATAGCTCCTTGAGATAATTCGTGAAGCAATACGACAATTACCTAGCAAGCAGAGAACAAGCGGAGAGAGAATTCGATGCTGCAGATTTTCACACCGTGATACCATGCACAACAAAATCAGCAATAAAGGCACAGTTTCAGCATGTATATACCCATGAGAAGTTCAGGGAAGTTCAAGCTCAATTCAGAGGTAAAGTGAATTGTATCACAAGATCAATTCATTCAACTCTAGGTTTCACAACATATGAAGCCATAGAGCAGGTTTTCAACTCCACATTCAACAAGTTTATCATCACCTATGACGGAATATCACGAGATGTAAAGTGCCATTGCTTGCTGTTTGAGTCTAGAGGCATATTGTGCCGCCATTCCCTAAGTGTCCTAAGCTTTGAGCGAGTGGATAATGTGGCACCAAAATACATATTGGAACGTTGGAGCAAGAACATAAAGAGGAGGCATACACACATCAAGAGCAGCCAAGATGAACCTCTACTGGAGCCAAGAAGTAAGAGATTTGACAAATTGGTGTTTCGGTCGCACAATATATGTGAATTTGCATCTAAGTCTGAAGAGTTGACTGAAATTTTGCACCGAGCATTTGACAAGGTCATGGCTGAGATGGAAGAATATCAAGAGAGAAGCAAAGGAAAAAGTTTGTTAACCCATGAAGAAGCGACATTAAGCAATGTGAATGATCTTCAAAGCCCACCACGTGTCAAAACAAGAGGTCGGCCCAAGAACATACTTGGATCAAACTTGGAAAAAAAGATCTCAAATGCCATGAAGAAAAAGAAAAAGACAGCTCCAAGCGAGGAAAAATTGACTTGCTTTTGATTAGTTAAAAATCCAATTGTTCATTTTGCTAATATACAATTAATTATTTATTTTGTAGTTGAACTTTTTAGACTCCGGATCATCAATTCAGTCATGCTCCACTCTTTACAATGCACTAGATATGAATTATCCAAGAGAGGATTGTACAAGTTTTAGTTTTTATTAATGTAAATTTTTGTTCACCCATGAGCAAATTTCGGTTCACCATGGTTATAGCAGGGTTAATTTCTGAATGTTGTTAGTCTTTAATTAATAGTCACTTTTTTTTCTGAAATTCTATATTGATATATGCAGTTTTTCGATTCGTTTAGTGTATTAATTTCTACATTGAATAATTAGAATTTGTTTTGAGATCCGGGAATCAGGTGTAGTGCTAGTTACATTTTCCGTGTGATTAATTAAATAAAAATTATTAAAAAAATCTAAAAGAGTAATATAATTATTTTTAACTTACATTGGTGGAGTTTTAAAACTCTTTCTTGGATGGATTTTTAGGGTTTAGGATTTTAGGGTTCAGGTTTTAGGGGTTTAGGGTTTAGGGTCTAGGGTTCAGGGTTCAGGTGTTTAGGGTTTAGGGTTTATGGGTTCAGGTTTTAGTGTTCAGGGTTCTGGGTTTAGTGTTTAAGGTTTAGTGGTTCAGGGTTCAGGGTTTAGAGTTTAGGATTTATGGTTCAGGGTTTAGGGGTTCAGTGTGTTTCTAACTTTTGGTTCGCCAAGTGTGTCAATTTCGGTTCACCGTGTTCAGGGTTCAGGGTTCAGGGTTCAGGGTTAGGGGTTTAGGGTTCAGGGTTTACGGTTTTAGGGGTTAGGGTTTAGGGTTTTAGGGGTTTAGGGTTTTAGGGTTTATGGGTGCAGGGTTCAGTGATCAGGTTCTGGTTTTAGTGTTTAGGGTTTAGGGTTTAGGTTTTAGGGGTTCAGTGTGTTTCCAACTTTCGGTTCGCCAAGTGTATTGATTTCGGTTCACTGTGTTCTTTTGGAGTTCATAATGTATTGATAAATATAGTGATTGCAATCACTGAGAACCTGGAATAAAATAGCAGCCAGACAGTTCCAACAGATATATAAATTAACATTTTAAATGAGTAATCCATCTTGAATCAAATATAAATATTAACATTAACATTTACATTAATATTCACATATATACATTTGATGTAAGCATTTTTTGCTTTTTAAACAAGTTAAAGAAAATATTGTTAATTATAAACACAGCCAATCATAGTATATGCTATTTACTATCTAAATCCCCAAATGTGTATTGACAATAAGGGCTGGAGAGGGCAGCAGATGACTTCGGGAGTCTTATTGCTTGAGATTCCAAAATCACTTGGTCTCTAATTTTGTTCATTTCATGGAGCAGAAGGTGCGGACCATATTGGTACCTGAAGTTATCAATCTCTCCCTACATTTCAATTGAAAGGAATTAGTTACATAAGAAATGAAACCCAAATGAAATCAGAAAAGAAAGAAGTTTATAAATTTAGAAAGTACTAACTTGTGTCCAAGCTCTATATTTATATCTCTTCTTGCTTTTGATCTTTTGTGGTTCAATTGTTTCGAGCCATTTCATGACGTATATTCCACAATCATAGCTAAGCAAGAATTGAGTATAATACGATTAATAGTATACAAAATAAAACATATTAACAATAGCACTACAGAAGAGAAAATTCTTACTTTGTACGTTAACCATTTAGTAGGATACACTCTGCTTCTACTCCCAGGCCATCCTCCATTAAGGGTTCCGCCCCAGCATAAACCCTCATCTGAGAAATTATTAATCCCTGAAAGGTATGCAAAAATTCAAAAAAATAAATCAACAACACTCAACCAACTCATTTTCATGTACTGAAAAATTTGAAGAATTTATAAGAAAATAACTTACAACAAATTTGTTCAGTTCCTTCCTTGAATCTGGTATATCTTCTGGCAGCTTATTGACAGGGTCAAGCACGTAGAATTTCTTTTTGTTGACATCGGCAATCCATAACCACCAATGCCCTCCATTGCAAATTGGCACAAATAGCTGAAGTTTGGGAAAATAATAAAATATTTTAGTCAAAACAATAGCAAACAAGAGAATTATCGAAGAATTTTTAGAAATTACAACTTACAAATGGATGCGATGCAAGTTTTCTTTTGTCAAGAAACTGGCGGTTGTGGGCATACTGTTCAATATCGAACCGGTAGGCCTTATTTGTACTTTTATCAATGTAGGACACGCCATGTGTTTCCAACATACAATTCTGCAAAAAGAATATCAATTAAATCACATTTGTACTGTACCGAAAACAATTCAAGCACCGAACCAAAAACAATTAATGTGCTGAATAATACTTAAAAACATTCAATTATCATGAGAAAAGTTTTATTCATGGAAAAGAACTCAACAAAACACATAACAATCAGGTGAATCAATATTAACATTCCCACTCAACCGAACAGCAATCAGGAGTGAATAAGAAATTTAGCTTACCACAATATCCAGTGGCACAATGTATATTTGTTCTTGATACCGCTTAACTTTTCTTTCATTGAGAATCATGCTGTGTATACTAACCACCTACAGGATGAAAATTTATGAGATATAATATAAAAGAGTGTTTAAAAAAATCATTAATGTTAACGCAATTGGCAAAGGATTTACTGTGGCATGCACTTGTTCTTTGGGCATTAGAGACATGAAATATTCTCTTAATCCCTCGTAGAGTGCCTCATGTTTCAAGACAAATACTGCTTCATATTCATTGGTACCATCTTTTGTCTGTTTCACATGTGTCATCCAATGATAACACTTTTCAATCAACTCATTCGTTATTTTTGTCTTTTTTCCGGGGTTTTGTAAACTTCAGAAGCTGGTAAGGTTGGTTCTAAAGATGTTGCTTCAGCAAATTTTAACGCTGCTGTCACTCCAGTATCTACCACCGCCTCTTCCAGGATTTCAAGCTGTGAAACAGTCGGTTGAGAGGGCTGACTTGGTTGAGATGCTGGAGGACTTATCCCAAGGCTAAAGGAAGGCCTTTCATCTTCCCTTTCCCTAGGTTGAGCAGCACTGCAAGATGATAGATATTTAACAAACATATTAAACAAAAATGAAATTTAATCATTATAGTGAACCGAAATCTAAATAACTAGTGAACCTAAATTCAAACCTACAGTGAACCGAAATGATATTAAACAGAAATGATATTGAAGAAAAGCAAGTAACGTACCTATCAAATGATGACAAGATTAGAGTTTCTTGTTCTGATTGCCATTCCACCGGAGGTTCTTGGGATTGTTCCTTTTGTTCTTCATCAGAAACATCATAGACATCGTCATCTTTGAAAAACTCTTCAATAACAGAACTCGTAAGAGAGACCGTAACATCCTGCTTTTTGGGTTCTGGAGGGCAGCTATAAGAAACAGAAGAGAGTCCAAAGACAACAACACATTGAATTAATTTCTGATTTCAACTGAACCATAATTAAACCATGTATAAGCAGTAAACATTATCGGTATTTATCAAGGTTCAGAAAACCGGACCGGTCATCAAACTGCTCTAGCTACTGGTTCACTGGTTTACTGGTCCAACCGGTCTAACCAGTGATTCAACCGGAAAAACCGTTTTAAAATAAAATAATAAATAAATTATAAATAAACAACCTAAAATATAATTATAGTATAATATAAATATTAAAATAGTTTTCAAATTTAAAAAACTACATTAAATGTCGTCAATCAAATTCATATAATCCTATTAATATACAAACTCAAGTTAAATAGTATAAAGAAATATCAAATATTAAATGCCAACATAAAGATTTATCAATCATCAAAACCTCAAGATGTTCTTGTGAGTTTCTTTTTTTTGGGATAATTATTTAAACATATTATGTAATTATGATTGTGATTTCAACTATTGTGCTAAAAAAAAACCTTCAAGTAACAAGGATATGTTGATGGTGGTGGTGTCTTCTGAGGCATCAATGTCTCCTCATCCAGCAGCCCCTCCAATTTCTTCAGCTAAAGCCATAACAAAAGGAATGGTACGAGAAAATGAGGTAGTTAATGGATCATCGAATGAGAAGCTTTTTGTTATTGCAAAGTGAAGATGAACATGCCAATGCACAAGTTTGAATGTAGCAACTTAACAGAACTTAACAGAGCCAGAAAGAAAAAAGAAGCAGCAACAAAAGTTAAATACCAGCAACAAATAATTACTCTAAACCCTGAAATCAATAACTATTTCAACAAAAATTCAGAAATATCATACTTAAAAATTAAAAAACGGCAACAGCAGCATAACAAATCCATTTTAATCATCAATTTCAACAACACAAAATCAATGATTTAATTAATTTCAAATTCAGAAATCACAAATCAGAGTATCAGATATTCAAAACACTGAAACAGACTCAACAATGATGATACTAAATTAAACAGAGCATTAGCAAGGAAGAAGAAGAAGAACATTAGCAACATTATTTGAACAACAAATTCAGAAATTAAAAGTAAGAAGAAGAACCGAGCAATCAGAAACTAAACAAAGCCATCAGTAACCAGAGCAAAATTAAAAGGACCATCAGAGTAACAAAACTTCAAACATTCACAGCAAACTTCAAACCATCAGAGTAACAGATCCAAAACCAAACTTTCAGAGTAACAAAACTTCAAACATTCACAGTAATTAGAAAACAGAGTAACAAAACATTCAGAACCAAACTTCAAGGACCATCAGCAACAGCAACAGATCCAGAACCGACCTTCAAACATTCAGAACAAAACTTCAAACCATCGGCAAATACAAGACAGATTCATCAGCAATAGGCAATTACAATTTACTTTCCATTCAGAACCAAACTTCAAACCAAGACCGAAGAAGAAGAATTGAAGAAAAATGGAACAAAAATTGAAGAAGGCCGAAGAAGAACATCGAAGAACAACAACTTCAGAGCTTCAAAGTTCAAACCAAGAATAATACTAAACATTCAGTGAAGAACTGAAGATGAAGACGAGAAGCCACTAACCTGAGTTTCGTGCCGAGAAGCCGGGGAAGATGAAGACGACGTGCTGATCTACTGGGTTCCGAACACGGGGAAGAGGAAGAAGCGGCAGCGCTGAGGACCTGGGACGGCGGCGGCGCTGAGGATCCAGGAATGGCGACGGCGATGAAGGGCTAGGGTTTTTTATTTTTCCTTTCTTTAGAGTTCTCCAATAGTGACGAATGTATTATTGCCAAGCATGATGACGGACGGCGGCAGAAGCGTGGCTGAGCAGAGGTAGACTAGACGACAGACGCGGAAAACGAGGAAGAAGCCGTGATTGGTGAATGAGGAGAGGAGTTGGAGACTTGGATCACGACGACGGCGACCAGACAAGGACAGAAGCTCCTGAGCGCGACGGACGGCGGCGGAATCTATTGTAAGCTAGGGTTTCTTTTTGAGGAAGATAGCTTCATTTGAGAGAGTGAGAGTTGAGAGGAGTTTGAGTGAACAGAGGTTGGAGAGCTCAAGAACGACGATGGCGGGACGGACGGTGGCAGTGTCTCCTTCCTTGCAGCGGCGGTGGAGGCTACTGCTAGGTTTTTTTTTTTTTTGTTTAAGAGTGAGTTTGAGAGGAGGAGGAGACTGAACGCCGAACGCTTTCCCTTTTTGTTTTTATCCAAAACCCAAAACGACACCATTTCAGCAAAACCGGTCGGGTCTCGGTTCGGTCTGACCGGCCGGTTCTCAGTCGGTTCAACGGTTTTAGGCAATTTTTAAATTAGCGGTTTTATAAATTAAACCAAACCATAATGAGTCCCGATTCACGGTTCAACCGGTCGGAACGGCCGGTCCGGTCCGATTTTCAAAACCATGGTATTTATATAAGCTATAAAACTTACACATCAGTAGGTGCTTCTTGTTCGGATTGCTGTGCTGTTGGTTCTTCACACGGCTATTGTTGCTATTCCAGAGGTTTGCTGCATTAAACAGTAAACATTTCAATAATTATCCCAAACTATTATCATATTTAACAATGATATTTAGCAGAAATGACATTAATCATTATAGTGAACCGAAATTCAAACTCATAGTGAACCTAAATCCAAACATATAGTGAACCTAAATTATATTAAACAAAAGTGATATTAAAGAATTTTATGCTTACACATTAACAGGTGCTTCTTGTTCTGATTGCTCTGCCACCGGAGGTTCTTTGGATTGTTGCTGTTGTTCTTTGGCAGGGTTGTTGCATTAAATAGAAAACAATTCAATAACAACCCAAAATTATTATCCTATACCATTAAATTTAATAAAAACAATTTTTATGTGAAACTTACTCTTCATTAGAAACTTCATACACATAGTCATCTTTCAATAATTCTTCAATTACAGAACTTGTAAGAGACACTGTAACACCTGCTTTTCGGGTTCTGGAGGGCAGCTGTAATAAACAAAATAAAGTCCAAAGACAAGAACACATTGAATTCATTTCTGGTTTCAACTGAACCATAATTAAACCATGTATAAGCAGTAAATATTGAACAATATTCATATGGTGAATAAATATTTATTAACTTACTCATTATTAGAAGTTTGTTGTGTTTCATTTTGTGGAGGGACATAGATGAAGTCATCTCTGATCAACTCTTCCTGAACAGAACTTGGAAAAGACAATGCAAGAGGATGTCTAAGTAATGTAAACAAGGATAAAGTTAATGTTGAATAACTAGAATTTGTTTTGAAAAATAGGAATTTGCAAATTGGATAACTCACACTTCCAAAGGTTGAGAAGGAGTTTGTTGTCGAAACTCAACAATTTGTAACTCATAATCAGGTGTAGCTCTAGTGATATTTAAACACATTTTCCTTGTTATTAATTAAACAAAAATTATTACCTAAATCTAAAAGAGTAAATAAATACTTTTAACTTACACTGGTGGAGTTTTAAAAGTCTTTCTTGGGAAGATTTTCTTTTTTCTAAAATATTTTACAATGCTTTTCGGGGTTGTTTTCCTAAAAAAAAAGATAACAAATTAAAATTAGAAACCAAGATTAAAAACAGAGGTCTAGATTCACATTAAATTCACTTTTGGCAATCACCGAACCAAAAGTACAATATGCAGTGAACTAATTTACTTGGTATTGCTTGCGGTATTTACAGAAGGTGTAGAGCTTCCTTGAGTCTGTAAGTTTTACTCGCTATCCAGATTTACAGTCGGCACTCTAAGGAAGATCAATAAATATTAGTAATTGAATCAAGAGGAATTAGAAAACGTTGTAGCAAAAGTAAGCAAAGAAAGAAAAAGAATTCGGGAATAATAAACTGAATCTTATATCTGAGAGAATTCATTTTGTGCCTTTAGAGAGTCAAACTGATCTGGAGCAATGTTTGCTGACTAAGCTCCATCATTTCTTTTTTTATCTTTTTTCTCTTATCATTTCCAATGCTCGTTTTCTTCTTTCAACAGCATTGTCTTCTGCTTGTTCAATTCTGAAAGTTCACAAAATAAGTATTAAGGAATCTAGAACGTAAGTATCAATAAAAGAAAATATGAATTGAGAAACTTACTCCTTGTTAGGTTGGGTTGGTGTTTTTGCCACCCTTTTCGGTTGTTTTCTTTTTATTACGGGTGTTTTCTCAATTTCATTTTCTCTGAAAAACAGATAAACACATCGAATTTATACCGGAGACAAGACACTAACAATGAAGTCAACCAAACTGATAGAAACCACCGAACCGAAATAAATAAAAGTGCTAAAACGAAAATTAGAAGCCCACCGAACCGAAAATAAATCATTATGCAATACTTACTCGCTGTCAGATTCGCTTGTGCTCTCTGAATCTATAGGCACAGGCTTTGTTTTTTTGGTTTGTTTTTTAACCACCTTCGGTGGTTGTTTTCTTTTTTTTGTTCCGTTTTTTTTTTATTTCTTTTTCTCTGCAATACATAAGAACAAGTGCATAAGAACATATTTAAGCAAATACAAGTTAAATGAAATCAATATGAAAACTAAACTTACTGGCTTTCGGATTCAGATTCGGAAAATCTTTCCTGTTCTGAAGAAGGATCCATGTCGACATTTTTCTTTTTTATTTTCTTTTCTTTTTTTTTCTTGTCCAAGTTACTTGTTTTTGTTTTTTCTTTCTTTTTCTCCTTTATGTAGAGAAGTCCCTACAACAAAAACAAGGACTCAATTATTTAATCATCAAGAAAACACATTTACAATCCGGTGAACCAAATGAAACAATCCCACCGAACCGAAAAATATTCATATGGTGAATAGTACATGACAACTATTTAATCATCAATAAAAATGTTTCTTAATGCAGAAACATTCAAATGAACAAACTAACAATTGCAAGTAGGACAAATAAATTAATTATAACCTAAAACAGAAGTTTATTTAGTTACTAGAGTATTTTAAAAGCATTTGAAAGCAAATTTTTGGGGAAATTTTAGTAGAATATTTACCAATGGTTCTGTTGCTTCAGATGAAATCCGTTCAACCATCATTTGTCTTGTCCAATGGGCCACCCACGGTGCAGGGGGAGCATCAGGTGCAAACGGGCGGGAGAACTTAGTTTCGTGGAAATATATCAACATTAATACAAAAACACAACCATCAACAGACTCTTTCTTCCCCTTTCTCTTGTTTTCAACTCCTTTCATCAAGAAGTTGAGCACATGCTTTGCCCAATCCCATTTCTGAATGTTGTCCACATGAAAGATTGGTGGCTTATGGATTGGGGAGACCACACTTACCGTTGTGGGGAGTAAGAAGGACTTTTGTATGAAGACAACAAAAGTCCTCTTGAATTTTTTCCGGTTCTCCTCCCCTTCTACACTCATATCCAGCACATTCCTTGTCAAAGTCGCCAAGGAAATATTTTTGACGCTTTCAAATATTTCCTTGTCTGCTGGATTCAGGTTTTAACACCCTAACTACCAAAGCTCACGCTTCCGGCTGCGCCACTCTGATAGCTCGGACATTACGACGACACTTGTACTATTTAATACTAAAATATGAGCCTGTTTAAAATTTTAAACCGCAATACCGCTCCCAAAAATACTTTCGTTCGATAATGTACATCCATAAATACCATACAACTTACAACAACTCATAAAGAGTACATCCATATATATACTTAAATATATATAAATAGTATCACAAGCATTATCCAATACAATTCCTATCCCTCTTACAGAATATATCAAGATAAAGGCGAGGGTACAATAAACAATAATCTAAAGCAATACAGAGCATTTCAACAACTAAATAAACCCTTCGTGACTTCTGCGCCATATCCTGAAAGGGGAAAAATGTAGGGGGGTGAGAACATCATCCTCGAAAGGGTTCTCAGTAGAGGGTTTTTGGGAATTACCGTAATAGGATACGTGAAGATAAACCGTACCAGTGATTAATAACCGTCTTGTGCCTCTTTTCAAAAACAACAGTTTACAATAAAAATAAGGTCGGAAATCTTTTCTGAAAGAGGAACCGTTCAATTCTCAAAAACCCAAAAGCCTTTCAAAAAGGTTTATCTAAGCTGAACCAAATAGCCTTTCATATTTTTCCAAACTAGAAACACAAAACCAAAACCAACCATCAGTCCATTTCATTTCAACCACGGCCCTAGGCCCAAACAATCCAACCATCAACCAATCACCACAATCCAACAGAGTCCCAGTTGCAAACACGGATTGGAAGTTCAAGTACAAACAAACAGTTACAGCAAGTAGGACAAATAGCAGTTAATCACATAGGCAAACCAAGTACAATATGCACACCCATACAATGTCACATAGATGCATATGATGCATGCCTGTCCCTAGTGGCTGATGATATCATCTGTCGGTTATAGAGCCAACCCGACAAGTCCTGGTAGCTAACCATTGGACTGTCCCTCTGTCGTGCATCCCCAAGTCGAGTTATACTCATCATAAACTTGATCATAATCATGATCCATATCCATCACCCTCACTGGTGAATATTTACGGGGGTGAGCTCATCCGAGACTTTCACAGTGCCCGGCCACACTTACGACATAGGGTCAGCAGAGTCTCGAGCCTCCACCTGGAGCACGTGGTGGCTAGCCACTGCTTTCTCCCAGGGATCTAGTGCCTCTGATAGTGGAAGTGCAAATCACAATTATCAATAATTCAGCATATACATGCATTCATTCTCAGCCATGGATCAACATCCATCTCAGCCATCCGGCTCACGGTTTAGTCCAGAACCAGCCAATATTCATAGCATACACAGCCATTCCGGCTCACGGTTCAATCCAGAACCAGCCAATATTCATAATCATACACAACCATTCCGGCCCATAACAAAACAGCACTTCCACCAATCAACATCATCAAATTCATAAAATCGGCAAGCCATAAATCACTTTTTCTCAATTCATTTCACTTTGAAATCAAGTTTCAACTCTTTTCAGCCTTGGCTTTAAAGATCTCATTTCTCAAATCATCTCAGGCTCATAAGCCACTTTTACTCAAGGTAAATTCCCCTTTTAAAACAATGCCACTCTCGGCATCCTCTTTCCAAAACTTCCATAACCATGGAAGGTTAAAGATTCATTTTGAAACATTCAAAATCATCCATCCAACAACGGGATTTTATAACAAAGAGTCCTCGGCAGAGTCTTAAGTCTTTAGGGGAGAATAGCATAACTCATTTCACCAAATTCATTTAAAATCATTAAAACCTTGGCTTTTCGATTTGAGTAATAAAATAGGATCTAAGCCAAACCGAGTCACGTAATCAGTTACTTCTTTCAAAGCTGTTTCCTTTACTTAGGCAAAACCAACTTCAACCCCCATGATAAATTCTAGAACGTTTCAACTGTTCAAAATTGTTTTAGTCTTGCAAGAATTCAGAATTCAAAGAGTACTCAAAACCTTTCTCAAAACATTAATAGACATTCAGGTTCTTTCAAAATCATTGAAACTCCTCTAATTGAAACCCTCAAGTCAAATTCAAAGGCATTGCCCTTGTCACATTTAAAACAGCTTTAAAACATAAGTTTCATCCAAATAACTTTCTCCTGAAAGAGATACAATGCCTTTCTTAAGAAGCAAGACTAAATCACAATTTTCTCTTTAAAAATTTATTTCAAAAGCATGAATCATCCTTTTCTTGATAATTCAAATAAAATAGTAGAAGTCTTTAACTCATCATTTCTCCAAACAACATTTCAATAAAGACTCGGATTTTATAGAAATTTCGACAGCATCTCCCCTAAAACTTGGACTTTGCCACCCAATTCGGGTCCCAACTAAACCGTTTCACAATCCTTTTCAACAGCCCAAAATCCAAAATCAGTTCAAGGCAAGCCAAATCCAACAGTCATCTCAATTCCATATTTCAAGAAAATCGTTTCAACATCAAATCATTATCAGCCGAATTAACTCATTTCTAAAGTTTTAAAGAAACAGTTCAGCAACAATCATTTATCAAAAACCAGATCATTTAAAGCCAGCCAGGCTGAATTCAAGAGTGTATTCTATTTTACACATTCTCAAGAAAATCCATTCAACTCAAATCAATTTCCAACGGGTTAAACTCGATCTCAAAGCTTTAAAAGAATTAACTTTAAAAGCATTTCGTTTCACAAAAACCACACAACAGTCCAGCAAACAAACACCCATAATCATACAAAACAACCAAATAATACATAGGACTGATACAATCACCAAATACACATCCTCACATCAGTACCCATATGTAATAATTCCAATAATAAACTATAGCTTTCGGAAAGCGCCCCTACGTCAAAATGCAATTCCATAATTCAAACACCTCACAGAGTCCTTTCCGCCTCAACCCGAACTGACGGCAACCAAAACCTCAGCTCCCAGTCACGTTCGCAATAACCATAGCAATACTAATCGCAACATACAATAATCAGGACTCGACCCCACGTTATCAAAACTCATATTCATTAACCGAACACAACAGAATACTAATGCGAGGCTTTCCGAAACATAAATACTTACTGAACTAGTGAAACGAAGCAGCTGCGATTTCAAACAGGCCTGGCAACAGCTCCGGCGACGGCCAGAAGCTCTGGTGGATCAACTATAAAAACCACGCAGCGTTAAACCTTCTCGAAATCCAAAAAGTCAGAAACCTCAAATAAAACCCCTTACCGGAAACTTTTCCAGCGACGGCAGAAATAGCCAGAAGCTCCGGCGATGGTTCCGGTGGCCTCAGAACTCCGGCGACAGTGTTAGAAGCGCCAGCTAAGCACCGCAGAGCAGCAGGTCAGTAGAGGCAGAAGTTGGCGGCAATGAAAGGCAGTGGCGAAGGTGGGCTTCTCCTCCATCGCGTTCTGGCCCTCCGGCGATGGCAACGACCCGCTACTCACGGCAACGGCGGTGACAGCGGCGGCTTCACCCTCCCACGCGTGTCTTCCTCTCTCCCAACGGCGCTCAGTCTGAGCCTTCCTCTCTGACGCGACGCAGCGGTGACCGGCGCAGCTCGTGGCCACACAGCGACTCCCTCTCTCTTCCAACGTCACTCACTCACGGCGAACCAGGGAAGCAGAAACGGAGCTCCATCGTGCTACTCGTTTGGAGCTGGCAAGGATGATGGCGCGGTGACCCTGACGGCAACTGGGCACAGCTCGCAGCTCCGTGGGTGATGGCGACGCGGTGAGTTCCTCTTCTCCTCTCCTCTGCGCGACATGACTCTGACTGCGGACTCCAAGGCGGCGCGACGGCGGTGGTGAAGCCCGACGCACCGGCGACGCTCCTCCCTCCCCTCTTCCTTCCTTCCTTCTCCGTGTATCCCTCACCCCACTTCCCTTTCTGTCTCGTTCTTTCCCTCTTCAGGTGGCTGGGTGTGTGTTTAGAGTAGAAAGGGGCAGCAGCTGCGGCTGCTTGGGTTTGAGGGAGCTAGGGCTTCATTTTTGAAACTTAGGGTTAGGAGTACTTTTGTAATTTCACTCAAAAATAGGGATAATATAGTAATTGAAACCCGAATTAAATCCAACACTCATTGTGTATAGAAAAATACTATTTGCTCATCAATTTTACAAATTATTTTCAAGAAAATGCCCAAAATCGAAAATTATAAATAACATAATTAATTTCTCTATTTTTCAAAATAGCAGTATTAATATATTAAAATATTACTTATCTAATCCAAATCATATAAAATCCTTATTATTTCATAACTATCAACCTTATACTTTAAATATAGAAAATAATCCAATAATTGTAAAATTGGATAATAATCATAACTTATCTCAAATCCAATAAATCAAAGCTTGCCTTAATTACCTTTAATAAAATAATTTTTGAAATTAAGGCTATAAATAACCATATGATTTTAGACTTGATCATAATAAGACTTTTTAAAAGTTCTGGGCCTTACACAGGTTGTTGTAATCAACCTTTTTGAGGAACGCGATTCCCTACAATATTTTAATAGCAAAAATTAGTCAAAAACGGTCAATTTAATTTTCTGGACACCAATGAACTGAAAATAAGCAGTAAGTATAAAATGTATTACCTCCGTTGGTTATGCCGAGGGCAGCTGCTACTTTCCGAGGAGTTATGTATATTTTCCCTGTAGAGTTTTTAGGCATCCTTTCTCTTCATCAAACCGATCAAGCAATTCTTTTAACAGTGTATTAGAGACATTCATTTCTGGGACATTTGCCAGGGAACCAAATCCCATTTCTTCCACAATATCTTTCTTCTCTTGACTCATTTCCCTGTACACTGTTGATATTGCCTTTGTTTGGCATCTGCAATAATGAGTTTTCTGCAAGTTTTGAAACAGAATATGAGGATATGTTTATAATACGAAATACATATTATTCGAATGAAAGTGGATAAATATATTTAATTTGCTTACATTATAATGTGCCTTCTCCTTCATTGTTGCCATTTTCTTGTTGTGTTTTTCTGTAATGAAAAATTTTGGTCAATACTTCATTGAATACATCAACAAGCACAAGCATGTATATCTTAATCAAGTCAATTAAAATGCCACAACCCACCGAACTGAAAATCGTTCAATCACATAACCAAAACCACAAAGGCCACTGATGAGCGGATAATTTATACGCTTTTTGGCATTGTTTTTAGTATGTTTTTAGTAGAATCTAGTTACTTTTAGGGATGTTTTTATTGGTTTTTATGTTAAATTCACATTTCTGGACTTTACTATGAGTTTGTGTGTTTTTCTGTGATTTCAGGTATTTTCTGGCTGAAATTGAGGGACTTGAGCAAAAAGTCAGATTCAGAGGTTGAAGAAGAACTGCTGATGCTGTTGGATTCTGACCTCCTTGCACTCAAAGTTGATTTTCTGGAGCTACAAAACTCAAAATGGCGCGCTTCCAATTGCGTTGGAAAGTAGACATCCAGGGCTTTCCAGAAATATATAATAGTTCATACTTTGCCTGAGTTTAAATGACGCAAACTGGCGTTCAACGCCAGCTCTCTGCCCAATTCTGGCGTCCATCGCCAGAAACAAGTTGCAAAGTGGAGTTCAACGCCCAAACTGGCACAAAAGCTGGCGTTCAACTCCAAGAATGACCTCTGCACGTGTAACATTCAAGCTCAGCCCAAGTACACACCAAGTGGGCCCCGGAAGTGGATTTATGCATCAATTACTTACTTCTGTAAACCCTAGTGACTAGTCTAGTATATATAGGACCTTTTACTATTGTATTAGACATCTTTGGATCATCTTTGGATTGTTTTATGATCTATTGATCACGTTTGTGAGGGCTGGCCTCTCGGCCATGCCTGAACCTTTCACTTATGTATTTTCAACGGTAGAGTTTCTACACTCCATAGATTAAGGTGTGGAGCTCTGCTGTTCCTCAAAGATTAATGCAAAGTACTACTGTTTTTCTATTCAATTCGACTTATTCCGCTTCTAAGATAATCATTCGCACCCAAGAAAATGATGAAGGTGATGATTATGTGACGCTCATCATCATTCTCACTTATGAACGCGTGCCTGACAACCACTTCTGTTCTACATGCAAACAAGGCAGAATGAATATCTCTTGGATATCTAATACAGGGGACCGAGTCCGAGTTATTAGCATCTTTGTAGTATAAGCTAGATTGATGGCGGCATTCATGAGAATCCAGAAAGTTTAAACCTTGTCTATGGTATTCCGAGTAGGATTCAGTGATTGAATGACTGTGACGAGCTTCAAACTCGCGAGTGCTGGGCGTAGTGACAGACGCAAAAGGATCAATGGATCCTATTCCAGTATGATCGAGAACCTCCAGACGATTAGCCATGCAGTGACAGTGCATAGGACCATTTTCCAGAGAGGATAGGATGTAACCATTAACAACGGTGATGCCTCCAGACGATTAGCCGTACCGTGACAGGGCATAGGACCATTTTCCCGAGAGATGATCAAAAGTAGCCATTGACAATGGTGATACATTACATAAAGCCAGCCATGGAAAGGAGTAAGACTGATTGGATGAAGACAGCAGGAAAGCAGAGGTTCAGAGGAACGTTGCATCTCTATACGCTTATTTGAAATTCTCACCAATGAATTACATAAGTGTTTCTATCCTTTGCTTTTATTTATTATTATTCGAAAACTCCATAACCTTTTGATATCCGCCTGACTGAGATTTACAAGGTGACCATAGCTTGCTTCAAACCAACAATCTCCGTGGGATCGACCCTTACTCACGTAAGGTTTATTACTTGGACGACCCAGTGCACTTGCTGGTTAGTTATGCGAAGTTGTGAAGTTACGTTTGGACCATGGTTCTATGCACCTGTTTGGCGCCATTGCCAGGGAAAGAACGAACGAACAATTTTACAAAATACAAATCTGAGTGATCATGATTTTGCATTCCAAGTTTTTGGCGCCGTTGCCGGGGATTGTTCGAGTTTGGACAACTGACGGTTCATCTTGTTGCTCAGATTAGGTAATTTTCTTTTTGTTTTGTTTTCAAAAAAATTTTTCAAAAAAAAATCTTTCAAAAATCTCTCCTTTGTTTTCGAAAAATTAAAAGAAAATACAAAAAAAATCATAAAATCATAAAAATAAAAAATATTTCATGTTTCTTGTTTGAGTCTTGAGTCAATTTTTAAGTTTGGTGTCAACTGCATTTTTCTAAAAATTTCTTGCATTTTTCGAAAATTCATGCATTCATAGTGTTCTTCATGATCTTCAAGTTGTTCTTGGTAAGTCTTTTTGTTTGATCTTGATGTTTTCATGTTTTGTGTTGTATGGTGTTTTTCATATGCATTATTGAAATCTTAGTGTCTAAGCATTAAAGATTTCTAAGTTTGGTGTCTTGCATGTTTTCTTTGCATTGAAAATTTTTCAAAAATATGTTCTTGATGTTCATCATGATCTTCATAGTGTTCTTGGTGTTCATCTTGACATTCATAACATTCTTGCATGCATTCATTGTTTTTATCTAAAAATTCCATGCATTGCATTATTTTTATGTTTTTCTCTCTCATCTTTAAAAATTCAAAAAATAAAAAAAAATATCTTTCCCTTTTTCTTCTCATAAATTTCGAAAATTAGATTTGACTTTTTCAAAAATTTTTAAAATCTAGTTGTTTTTATGAGTCAAATCATATTTTCAATTTAAAAATCTTATCTTTTTCAAAATCTTTTTCAAAAATCAAATCTTTTTCAATTTTCTTAGTTATTTTCAAAAATTATAAAAATATTTTTTCAAAAATCTTTTTCTTATTTTTACATCATATTTTCGAAAATAACAATAACAATTAATGTTTTGATTCAAAAATTTCAAGTTTGTTACTTGTTTGTTAAGAAAGATTCAAACTTTGAGTTCTAGAATCATATCTTGTGATTTCTTGTGAATCAAGTCATTAATTGTGATTTTAAAAATCAAATCTTTTTCAAAACTAATTTCAATCATATCTTTTCAAAAATATCTTTTATCTTATCTTTTTCAAAAATATCTTTTCTAACCTCTTATCTTCTTATCTTTTCAAAATTGATTTTCAAAATTGTTTCAACTAACTAACTAACTTTTTGTTTGTTTCTTATCTTTTTCAAAACTACCTAACTAACTCTCTCTCTCTAATTTTCGAAAATATCTTCCCTCTTTTTCAAAATTTCTTTTTAATTAACTAATTATTTTGATTTTTTTATTTTAATTTTCGAAAATTACTAACCTTTTTCAAAAACTATTTTCAAAAATCACTAACTCTTTTTCAAAAATAATTTTCAAAAATTCTCTCCCTCTCCTATCTTCTTCTATTTATTTATTCATCTACTAACACTTCATCTCACCCAAATTCGAACCCCATCCTCCATCTGTGTTCGAATTTTTCTTCTTCTTTTCTTCTACTCACATAAAGAACCTATTTACTGTGGTAAAAAGGATTCCTATTATTATTATTTTTTCTGTGCCCTCTTCTTTGTCATATAAGCAGGAGCAAGGACAAGAACATTCTTGTTGAAGCAGATCCTGAACCTGAAAAGACTCTGAAGAGAAAATTAAGAGAAGCTAAAATACAACAATCCAGAGACATCCTGACAGAAATTTTCGAACAGGAAGAGGAGATGGCAGCCGAAAATAATAATAATGCAAGGAGGATGCTTGGTGACTTTACTGCACCTAATTCCAAATTACATGGAAGAAGCATCTCCATTCCTGCCATTGGAGCAAACAATTTTGAGCTCAAACCTCAATTAGTTTCTCTGATGCAGCAGAACTGCAAGTTTCATGGACTTCCATCTGAAGATCCCTTTCAGTTCTTAACTGAATTCTTGCAGATATGTGATACTGTTAAGACTAATGGAGTAGATCCTGAAGTCTACAGGCTCATGCTTTTCCCTTTTGCTGTAAGAGACAGAGCTAGAATATGGTTGGACTCTCAACCTAAGGATAGCCTGAACTCTTGGGATAAGCTGGTCAAGGCTTTCCTAGCCAAGTTCTTTCCTCCTCAAAAGCTGAGTAAGCTTAGAGTGGATGTTCAGACTTTCAGACAGAAAGAAGGTGAATCCCTCTATGAAGCTTGGGAGAGATACAAAGGACTGACCAAAAAGTGTCCTTCTGACATGCTTTCAGAATGGACCATTCTGGATATATTCTATGATGGTCTGTCTGAGTTATCAAAGATGTCATTGGACACCTCTGCAGGTGGATCCATTCACCTAAAGAAAACGCCTGCAGAAGCTCAAGAACTCATTGACATGGTTGCTAATAACCAGTTCATGTATACTTCTGAAAGGAATCCTGTGAATAATGGAACGCCTATGAAGAAGGGAGTTCTTGAGATTGATACTCTGAATGCCATATTGGCTCAGAATAAAATATTGACTCAGCAAGTCAATATGATCTCTCAAAGTCTGAATGGAATGCAAGCTGCATCCAACAGTACTCAAGAGGCATCTTCTGAAGAAGAAGCTTATGATCCTGAGAACCCTGCAATAGCAGAGGTAAATTATTTAGGTGAACCTTATGGAAACACCTATAATCCATCATGGAGAAATCATCCAAATTTCTCATGGAATGATCAAAAGCCTCAACAAGGCTTCAATAATGGTGGAAGAAACAGGTTTAGCAACAGCAAGCCTTTTCCATCATCCACTCAGCAAAAGACAGAGAACTCTGAACAAAATTCCTCTAATTTAGCAAACTTAGTCTCTGATCTATCTAAGGCCACTCTGAGTTTCATGAATGAAACAAGGTCTTCCATTAGGAATTTGGAAGCACAAGTAGGCCAGCTGAGTAAAAGGATCACTGAAATCCCTCCTAGTGTTCTCCCAAGCAATACAGAAGAAAATCCAAAAGGAGAATGCAAGGCCATAGAATTGATCACCATGGCCGAACCTGTAAAGGGGGGAGAGGACGTGAATCCCAAGGAGGAAGACCTCCTGGGACGTCCAGTGGTCCATAAGGAGCTTCCCTCTGAGGAACCAAAGGAATCTGAGGCTCACCTAGAGACCATAGAGATTCCATTGAACCTCCTTATGCCATTCATGAGCTCTGATGAGTATTCTTCTTCTGAAGAGAATGAGGATGTTACTGAATAGCAAGTTGCCAAGTACCTTGGTGCAATCATGAAGCTGAATGCCAGTTTATTTGGTAATGAGACTTGGGAAGATGAACCTCCCTTGTTCACCAATGAACTGAGTGATCTGGATCAACTGAGATTGCCTCAGAAGAAACAGGATCCTGGAAAGTTCCTAATACCTTGTACCATAGGCACCATGATCTTTAAGGCTCTGTGTGACCTTGGTTCAGGGATAAACCTCATGCCCCTCTCTGTAATAGAAAAACTGGGAATCTATGGGGTGCAAGCTGTTAAAATCTCATTAGAGATGGCAGACAATTCAAGAAAACAGGCTTATGGACAAGTAGAGGACATATTAGTAAAGGTTGAAGGCCTTTACATCCCTACTGATTTCATAGTCCTAGATACTGGGAAGGATGAGGATGAATCCATCATCCTTGGAAGACCCTTCCTAGCCACAGCAAGAGCTGTGATTGATGTGGACAGAGGAGAATTGGTCCTTCAACTAAATGAGGACTCCCTTGTGTTTAAAACTCAAGGTTCTCCTTCTGTAACCATGGAGAGGAAGCATAACAGGCTTCTCTCAAAACAGAGTCAACCAGAGCCCCCACAGTCAAACTCTAAGTTTGGTGTTGGGAGGCCACAACCAAACTCTAAGTTTGGTGTTGAACTTCCATATCCAAACTCTAAGTTTGGTGTTGGGAAGTCTCAACAATGCTCTGAACATCTGTGAGGCTCCATGAGAGCCCACTGTCAAGCTATTGACATTAAAGAAGCGCTTGTGGGAGGCAACCCAATTTTTATCTAATTTTATTCTTCTTGTTCTTTCATGTTTTATTAGGTTGATGATCATGTGGAGTCACAAAAACTACAAAAAAATTGAAAACGGAATCAAAAACAGCAGAAGAAAAATCACACCCTGGAGGAAGCACCTGTCTGGCGTTCAACGCCAGAACAGAGCATGGTTCTGGCGCTGAACGCCCAAAATGGGCAGTATCTAGGCGCTGAACGCCCAAAATGGGCAGCATCTGGGTGCTGAACGCCAGAATTGCACCCTGGAGAAAAGCTGGCACTGAACGCCCAGAACAAGCATGTTTCTGGCGTTCAACGCCAGAAATGGGCAACAAATGGGAGCTGAACGCCCAGAGTTGTGTGCAAGGGCATTTCGCATGCCCAATTTGGTGCAAGGTTGTAAATCCTTGAACACCTCAGGATCTGTGGACCCCACAGGATCACCTCAGGATCTGTGGACCCCACAGGATCTCCACCTACCTCCACTCACTTCTTCTCACCCCTCTTTCACACAATCCCATAAACACTCTTCCCCAAAACTCTTCACCAATCACCTCAATCTCTCTTCCCCATCACCACCCTCACCACTCACATCCATCCACTCTACCCCATAAACCTACCTCATAAACTCCACCTACCTTCAAAATTCAAAATCACTTTCCCACCCAAACCCTCCCTAAATGGCCGAAACCAACCCACCCTCCTTTCCCTATATAAAGCCTTCCATTCTTCCTCCAAATCACACAACACAACCCTCTCTTCTCTTCTAGGCCGAATCCATCCTTCTCCCTCTCTACCATATTTTCTTCTTCTTCTTCTCTTCTTTCTTTTCTTGCTCGAGGGCGAGTAATATTCTAAGTTTGGTGTGGTAAAAGCATAAGCTTTTTGTTTTTCCATTACCATTGATGGCACCTAAGACCGGAGAATCCTCTAGAAAAGGAAAAGGGAAGGCAAAAACTTCCACCTCCGAGTCACGGGAGATGGAAAGGTTCATCTCTAAAGCCCATCAAGACCACTTCTATGATGTTGTGGCCATGAAGAAGGTGATCCCCGAGGTCCCTTTCAAACTCAAGAGAAATGAGTATCCGGAGATCTGACATGAAATCCAAAGAAGAGGTTGGGAAGTTCTAACAAACCCCATCCAACAAGTCGGCATCCTAATGGTTCAAGAGTTCTATGCTAATGCATTGATCACTAGGAACCATGATCAAAGTAAGAACCCGAACCCAAAGAATTATCTCACCATGGTTCGGGGGAAATACTTAGATTTTAGTCCGGAAAATGTGAGGTTGGCGTTCAACTTGCCAAACATGGAAGAGAACGCACACCCCTACACAAGGAGAGTCAACTTTGATCAAAGGTTGGACCAAGTCCTCATGGACATAGGTGTAGAAGGAGCTCAATGGAAGATTGACTCAAAAGGCAAACCGGTTCAACTAAGAAGACTGGACCTTAAGCCTATAGCTAGAGGATGGTTGGAGTTTATTCAATGCTCAATCATTCCCACTAGCAACCGGTCTGAAGTTACTATAGACCGGGCCATCATGATCCATAGCATCATGATTGGAGAATAGGTGGAAGTTAATGAGATTATACCTCAAGAACTCTACAAAGTGGCAGACAAATCCTCCACTACGGCAAGGTTAGCCTTTCCCCACCTCATTTGCCACCTATGTAACTCGGCTGGGATTGACATGGAGGGAGATATCCTCATTAATGAGGACAAGCCCATCACCAAGAAGAAGATGGAGCAACCAAAAGAAGCTCATCATCAAGAAATCCCTGAGATGCCTCAAGGGATGCACTTTCCTCCACAGAACTATTGGGAGCAAATCAATACCTCCCTAGGAGAACTGAGTTCCAACATGGGACAATTAAGGGTGGAACATCAAGAGCACTCCATCATCCTTCATGAAATAAGAGAAGATCAAAAAGCAATGAAGGAGGAGCAACAAAGACAAGGAAGAGACATAGAAGAGCTCAAGGACATCATTGGTTCCTCAAGAAGGAAACGTCATCATCACTAAGGTGGACTCATTCCTTGTTCTTATTCTCTGTTTTTCGTTTTCTCTATGTTAAGTGCTTATCTATGTTTGTGTCTTATTACATGATCATTAGTGTTTAGTAACTTTGTCTTAAAGTTATGAATGTCCTATGAATCCATCACCTCTCTTAAATAAAAATTGTTTTAATTCAAAAGAACAAGAAGTACATGAGTTTCGAATTTATCCTTGAACTTAGTTTAATTATATTGATGTGGTGACAATGCTTCTTGTTTTCTGAATGTATGCTTGAACAGTGCATATGTCTTTTGAAGTTGTTGTTTAAGAATGTTAAATATGTTGGCTCTTGAAAGAATGATGACTAGGAGACATGTTATTTGATAATCTGAAAAATCATAAAAATGATTCTTGAAGCAAGAAAAAGCAGCAAAGAACAAAGCTTGCAGAAAAAATGGCGAAAAAAAAAGAGAAAAAGCAAGCAGAAAAAGCCAATAGCTCTTAAAACCAAGAGGCAAGAGCAAAAAGCCAATAACCCTTAAAACCAAAAGGCAAGGGAAAAATAAAAAGGATCCCAAGGCTTTGAGCATCAATAGATAGGAGAGCCTAAAGGAATAAAATCCTGGCCTAAGCGGCTAAACCAAGCTGTCCCTAACCATGTGCTTGTGGCGTGTAGGTGTCAAGTGAAAACTTGAGACTGAGCGGTTAAAGTCAAGGTCCAAAGCAGAAAAAAAAAGAGTGTGCTTAAGAACCCTGGACACCTCTAATTGGGGACTTTAGCAAAGCTGAGTCACAATCTGAAAAGGTTCACCCAATTATGTGTCTGTGGCATTTATGTATCCGGTGGTAATACTGGAAAACAAAGTGCTTAGGGCCACGGCCAAGACTCATAAATTAGCTGTGTTCAAGAATCATCATACTGAACTAGGAGAATCAATAACACTATCTGAACTCAGAGTTCCTATAGAAGCCAATCATTCTGAACTTCAATGGATAAAGTGAGATGCCAAAACTATTCAAGAGGCAAAAAGCTACAAGTCCCGCTCATCTAATTGGAGCTATGTTTCATTGATAGTTTGGAATTTATAGTATATTCTATTCTTTTTATCCTATTTGATTTTCAGTTGCTTGGGGACAAGCAACAATTTAAGTTTGGTGTTGTGATGAGCGGATAATTTATACGCTTTTTGGCATTGTTTTTAGTATGTTTTTAGTAGAATCTAGTTACTTTTAGGGATGTTTTTATTGGTTTTTATGTTAAATTCACATTTCTAGACTTTACTATGAGTTTGTGTGTTTTTCTGTGATTTCAGGTATTTTCTGGCTGAAATTGAGGGACTTGAGCAAAAAATCAGATTCAGAGGTTGAAGAAGGACTGCTGATGCTGTTGGATTCTGACCTCCCTGCACTCAAAGTGGATTTTCTGGAGCTACAGAACTCAAAATGGCGCGCTTCTAATTGCGTTGGAAAGTAGACATCCAAGGCTTTCCAGAAATATATAATAGTCCATACTTTTCCCGAGTTTAGACGATGCAAACTGGCATTCAACACCAGCTCTCTGCCCAATTCTGGCGTCCAGCGCCAGAAACAAGTTGCAAAGTGGAGTTCAACGCCCAAACTGGCACAAAAGCTGGCGTTCAACTCCAAGAATGACCTCTGCACGTGTAACATTCAAGCTCAGCCCAAGCACACACCAAGTGGGCCCCGGAAGTGGATTTATGCATCAATTACTTACTTCTGTAAACCCTAGTGACTAGTCTAGTATATATAGGACCTTTTACTATTGTATTAGACATCTTTGGATCATCTTTTGGATTGTTTTATGATCTATTGATCACGTTTGTGAGGGGTGGCCTCTCGGCCATGCCTGAACCTTTCACTTATGTATTTTCAACGGTAGAGTTTCTACACTCCATAGATTAAGGTGTGGAGCTCTGCTGTTCCTCAAAGATTAATGCAAAGTACTACTATTTTTCTATTCAATTCGACTTATTCCGCTTCTAAGATAATCATTCGCACCCAAGAACATGATGAAGGTGATGATTATGTGACGCTCATCATCATTCTCACTTATGAACGCGTGCCTGACAACCACTTCTGTTCTACATGCAAACAAGGCAGAATGAATATCTCTTGGATATCTAATACAGGGGACCGAGTCCGAGTTATTAGCATCTTTGTAGTATAAGCTAGATTGATGGCGGCATTCATGAGAATCCGGAAAGTTTAAACCTTGTCTGTGGTATTCCGAGTAGGATTCAGTGATTGAATGACTGTGACGAGCTTCAAACTCGCAAGTGCTGGGCGTAGTGACAGACGCAAAAGGATCAATGGATCCTATTCCAGTATGATCGAGAACCTCCAGACGATTAGCCATGCAGTGACAGTGCATAGGACCATTTTCCAGAGAGGATAGGATGTAACCATTAACAACGGTGATGCCTCCAGACGATTAGCCGTGCCGTGACAGGGCATAGGACCATTTTCCCGAGAGATGATCAAAAGTAGCCATTGACAATGGTGATACATTACATAAAGCCAGCCATGGAAAGGAGTAAGACTGATTGGATGAAGACAGCAGGAAAGCAGAGGTTCAGAGGAACGTTGCATCTCTATACGCTTATTTGAAATTCTCACCAATGAATTACATAAGTGTTTCTATCCTTTGCTTTTATTTATTATTATTCGAAAACTCCATAACCTTTTGATATCCGCCTGACTGAGATTTACAAGGTGACCATAGCTTGCTTCAAACCAACAATCTCCGTGGGATCGACCCTTACTCACGTAAGGTTTATTACTTGGACGACCCAGTGCACTTGCTGGTTAGTTATGCGAAGTTGTGAAGTTACGTTTGGACCATGGTTCTGTGCACCTGTTTGACGCCATTGCCAGGGAAAGAACGAACGAACAATTTTACAAAATACAAATCTGAGTGATCATGATTTCACATACCAGCCACCGAATCGAAAAACGTTCAGGTGGTTAATAAATGATCATCAACTTTCAACCAACAAGAATACTATTCCTCCATGCAAAAGAAGTACTGAAGATAGTAACAATCATTTTCAAAGCTCTACTTAAACTATCCACACAAATAAGAACAAGCATGTATATCTTAATCAAATCAACATCTTCCAAAACAAAAGTTTTTCAAATTTCATGAATTAGGTGTTCTTTCAAAATAAGATTTGCAAACTCTTACTGAAACTTATCTTTCTTTATATATCAAGATCAACTACCATTCGTGCTGAAATCTATCCAATATGATGAGATAATTTTACAGTAGTATGGCTTATCAAAGTGAAAAAGTTGTCTCTAATTTCAATTGTCCTAAACAAAACTTATTCAATACATCAACAAGCACAAGCATGTATATCTTAATCAAGTTAATTAGAATGCCACCGAACTGAAAATCTTTCATGCACAAAACCAAAATTACAAAGACCACCGAACTAAAAAATGTTCATGCACAGAACCAAAATCACAAAGGCCACCGAACCGAAAAACGTTGATGTGGTTAATAAGTGATGATCAACTTTCAATCAAAAGAATAGTATTCTTCCATGAAAAAGAAGTACTGAAGATAGTAACAATCATTTTCAAAGCTCTAGTTAAACTATCCACACAAATAAGAACAAGCATGTATATCTTAATCAAATCAACATCTTCCAAGAGAAAAGTTTTTCAAATTTCATGAATTAGGTGTTCTTTCAAAATGACATTTGCAAACTCTTACTGAAACTTGATATCTTTCTTTATATATCAAGGTCAACCACCATTCGTGCTGAAATCTATCCAATATAATGAGATAATTTTACAGTAGTATGGGTTATCAAAGTGAAAGAGTTGTCTCTAATTTCAATTGTCCTAAACAAAACTTATTCAATACATCAACAAGCACAAGTATGTATATCTTAGTCAAGTTAATTAGAATGTCACCGAACTGAAAATCTTTCATGCAGAGAACCAAAATCACAAAGGCACCAAATTGAAAAACGTTCATGCACAAAACCAAAATCACAAAGGCCACCGAACCGAAAAACGTTCATGTGGTTAAAAATGATGATCAACTTTCAATCAACAAGAATAGTATTCTTCCATGCAAAAGAAGTACTGAAGATAGTAACAAAGCTCTAGTTAAACTATCCACACCAATAAGAACAAGCACGTATATCTTAAAGCCCTAGTTACACTATCCACTGAATTGAACGAAAATAACAACAAATTTCATTCCGGGCCCTAATTATACTGTAAAAATCATTCACAATAGTTCAATCTACTAAACGAAGCAAATCAAACTAGTAAAACTAAAATGCAAGTAGGCGAAACGCGACATTGCAAGATTTTGAATGAACAGTAGTTTTCTCATACGTTTGGTAGTCTTTATTGCAGTTTTCGTTGTTTCTGGTTCTTGCTTGCGAAATCTTCTTCCAATTCCTTTGTAGTAGTGGTTTTCGCAAAGAACGTGATTGAAGTTTTAGTGATGTTCAGAGAGATTCGAAGCGAATGAGTGTTTTGGTGCATTGGTTTCGTGTTGAAGATGTAACGTTTTTTCATAATGAAGCGCGAAATTATATAAACTTTCAAAGCAAAATTAATAAAAAATCACAAAAGGCCTTTTTCCAAAGCAAAATTATATAAACTTTCAAAAAATATATAAATAGAGTTGGGAGACCATGAATATTTAAGTCCAGAGCAGCACAAACAGTAGCACAATAACAAAACCCAACAAATTTATTCAGGAGAAAATTCAGGTTAATCAAGAACCACTACACATATAAAATAGAAACACCATTTTGGTATCATTTTATTCATGATAGAAACATGAAGAAGTTACCTGAATAACAAAATATTTAAAATTATCTAAACAAAGTGACAAATAAGAATGCCTTAAGTGAAATTATAGATAGGATAAAAAAATTCTATTTGATCTTTTTTCCCCACAACCAAACACATCAACAAAAAATGAGGTATATATAAGGAATTTGTGATAAGTAGGAGGGATGAAAGCTTACCCTTGTGCAGTTTCTGATACTCCTAAGGCTTCCCCAATCAAAATGTCACCTTTCATTGTCTTTGAGAATAATAAAGAGTAGCATGCGGCTGATCCATGAAATTGTAGGACCTTGCTCTTGTTAATGATGCCAAAATCAGCCTACATACATATATAGACATTAGAATATATTAAATGGTCATAGAATGAAGAATAATAACTGCATTTGGGTATCGGAACTATGAAAAAGATTGCTCTCCATAGATTCAAAATTGTTTTTGCTTTTGAGTATTCACAAAAGCCTGAGCAAAACTGATCAGAACATGTTAATAACATGATGATTAATTCAACTTAGGCATAGTTTGGTTCATAGCTTAAGTTTGCAAACAAATAAACAATAATTGATAGCATGCGCTAAGCTGAAAGCAACTTATTAGTTATGAGCATTGAGCATATGATCAAGTCATGACCATGTAGATCATGCTGAAACTCAATATGCATACTTCAAATCATTAGCATAAACCAAACAAAAGGTGCAATCATAAAAATCAATCAATTGCACAATTCACAAAAGCAAAATAAAAAACTAAAAAAATGAAAATAAAACTAACAAATTCAACACCTCTTTTATGTTCATAAGGAACTGACTTTATCATCCTCTGTCCATACTATCCTTAACCGCCATGACTACAGCAGGAGCACTGCCTCCAGCAACGCTGCTAGCAACCTCAGCATCCTTATCATCGGGATACAGTATAATGAAACTGAATATATACAAATGATTTTTTCCTACTCTTTTCTATGGGTTCCTCCTCCGTTAATAATATTCAATATTCTCATAACCAAAGCTCTTTTACTCTGATTCAATCACAATTTCATTTTCACTATATATATGTTAATTCAGAGCCTTACATAGTATTATAGTAGATGAAACACTCATATCTAAGAGAAGATTAATTTATTAAAGACTGATATCACAGCAAACAGGCCTTGAATCCCTTTTCCAATTCATGAGAAAAACCATGAGGATTAATGTTAGAAGAAAATAAAATAGGCAACTATAAAACCATTTGAAAATAACAATACCTATCTGGGATGTAACTCAAATCATCATAAACCCATTTAAAAAATTTAAGTGTTCATTATTTCATTCCCCTACATAGTGCTAAAAGTAAATCAAGAGATAAGAATAGTTGTAATCACAATCCAACACTATAATCAAGAGACAGGAATTGAGAATAGTAACTTTTTCCAACATAGAGAACCCAGATGAAGACGGCATCAGAGATGGCATCGAGAAAAAGCATTCCAACATTCTTGAAGTGGTCAAAACAGTTCAAAATAAAAATCAAAGGCATAAATGTGATACGTAAATTCTAAAATCCACTGGTGTGAAGATGAAATACTTAACTCTTTAGGGTTTTCTATCCGGCAGTAACCATGGCGAATAGCAGGCAGTTGTGGCAGCAGAGGAGCTCCCTCCCCCCCCCCCCCGGTTCTCTGCTTCGGGTCTCCCTCTACTACTTTTCTTCTTCCATTTTTTTCCTCTCCCCTCTTTCCAATGAATTTCTTCATCGGTGGATCCAGCAGCTATTCTTTTTGGAAAAATTCCCGCTGAGTTTCAAATTTCAAAATTCAATTTTTACATTGCTGTTTTGATGTTTTGATAAGCTACACGTGTCATACAATGAAAGCTAGCCCTTGTCAAGCACCGGATGCGCCATTTGTTGAATAAAGAACCTCCTACTACTCTCCTATTATATATTAACTAGAGTAAGACCCACGTGATGCGCGGGACGGTAAATTAATAAAAATATAAAATATATTTTAATAAATATTATATTATTTAAATATTAATTAAAATATACACAAATTGATATTACATTTGATATATTTTTTAATGAAATATTTTATAATACAATAGTTGTTCTACAAAAGTTTTTTGTATTTATTTTAATTAATAGACTTAGTTTTTTTATATAATATTTATCCTTTTTTTTCATTTTTAGTTATTGTTAAAGTTGTTTCTTTTTTTCTTTCTATCATATATTCTTGTTAAGATATGTTCTTTTTGAATTGTTGACATATATGCATTTTCTATTGTCTTTTTTTGTTTATCTTTTTCTTGGATTCGTTTACTTTTCTTTCTCCTTAATCTTTTAATTGGTATATCATTTAGATATCATGATATTAGTGTTGGTGAAGTTAGTTCCTATAATCAATAAATAATATAAATGAATATTTTGAGTAAATAATTTTTTTATAGTATTATTTATTTTATTTGTTGCAATAGAGGTTGAATTTTAACATTTTTTGTTGACAAATATCTTGGGAATAATATATTATTTTTTAAAACTAAAATTATTTACTTTGACTTCAAATATAATTGGTATAAATTTTTTAATTGAGATGGTGCTTCAGTGTCGTTACTGTTTTAGAATGAAATTAGATTTAAGACAATTGAGTTTAATAATTTTTTGCTTCTCTATCAAATAACACAAAAATTGTAGCACTTTGATCTAAAATTTTTAATTTAATTTTGAATCTACATTTAATTAATATTTTATATTTTCTTTGAATAATAATATGTAATAAATCAATTAATTATATAAGAGTTATAGTGTTAATTTTTTAAAATATTTGACTAAAAGTTAATTGGTTAATTTTTAAATTTTGTCAAGTAATCAAAATTAATGAGATGACATCATTAGAAAAAAATATTACTTAAATTTAATGTAAAAAAAATTTGTATTAACTTTTACATAATAATAAAGATAAATTCTTATTCTGCCGTAAAACTTTAAAAAAAATGGTAAGTATTTTTAGTAAAATATTAATTTATTAATATACTTTTTTAATATGTCATCAAGCATATTACAATTTCAAGAATAAAACTAAGTCGCACTTATTAGCATGACAAATATTAATAAAACGTGAAATCAAGAAATATATGAAATTTAACAATGTTAACCTTTTTTTTTATAGATGATTCCATCAATCACAGTGATTTTATTAGGGACGAAGTCATAGACTTAACATATTGGGTTAAATAACTAACACTTAAAAAAGAAATTTATAAAAAAGAAGCTATCCTTCTCCCTTAGCTTGTCCATCAAACAAAAACAACAAATAAAAACTCAACAATGATATCAATAAAAAAGGATATAAAAAAAAACATAAAAAACTAATCTTACTAAATTAATATCATCTCTTACATTCACATTCGTGCCACTCTCACCCCAAAATGTAGCAAAGTTTTTTTCTAATTTATTCTTTCTGTAACAAAATTTTACTATTTAATCGTTTAACTTCATCCTTTTTCTCTAACCAAACAACCACTGCTGACTTAACCGAACTGGTTATTTCCCTTTTAATTTTTTTTTTGTCGTCCAATTTTTCTCGTTTACTATTTATCAAAAATATTTTACTAAGTCGTAAATCCAAAGTGGGAACATATTATCAACCAAAAACATATTATTCCTTCTTCTTTGAAATATAACTGGGAACCACCTCCAATGAATGTCTGTAAAGTGAACTGCGATGCAAGCGTTTTTTAAAATGAGCAATTAGCTGGCTTTGGATGTATTATTAGAGACAGCATGGGAATTTGGATAAAAGGTTGTTCTGCCAGTATACCTCTTTCTAGTGTTCTCTGTTGTGAGCTTCATGCTATTTGGAGAGGGCTTGTTATGGCTTGGGATTGCGAGTGCAAAGAGGTCATATGTGAAACTGATAATCTTGATGCGTTTCTTCTTGTTTCGCGAGGCACAACCAGCATGATTAGGAATGACTCTGATCTGCTTGACAAAATCAAAGAGATGCTCCAGCGCAATTGGACAGCTACTTTAGTGCTCATCCAGCGAACAGCAAATAGAGCGGCTGATTTAATGACTAAGACTGCTGTTTTAAACAAGCAGGTGTATTTAGAGTGGTTACTACCTCCTAATAATGTAGACATTATTATTAGAGAGGAGTACTACTCTTTTTCTTAGGTCTTTTTTCTTTGTGTTATGTTCAGTCACCAAAAAAAAATCCAAAGCGTATAAAAAAAATATAAATAATATTAAAAATCAACATAAATAAGCAAGGAAAAAATATGTTAATATAAATTCTTATGTTAATATGAATTCCTTTTTCTAGAATGGTGATTATATTTAGTGGAGCAAGTATCATTTCACCCATCAGATAATTCAAAAAAAAGATGTCACGGCCCAAAATGAACCATGACCGACGCTCAGAAAACAGTTTCCTAACAAGCCTATCAGACTCAAAGATAAATTAAATAAAAAGGTTACAAAGATTTTGAATAATTTACAAGTTCTAAAATAAATAGTTATACATTTTTAACAAAAATTAAAATAATTAAGAGTAGTTGAATCCTGCCTGTGACATATGGAGCATACAACGTCTAGGAACTCAACAAGGGACAGATACCCATTGCAGATCATAATTCTTGAATAGAAGGGATCACATATTTAAGTATTTATTCCTGAAAATTATTTTTAGAAAAACGGAATGAGTTTTGCAACTCAGTGACTAGACAATACATTTATAATCCACATGAGACCATATAAACATTATTATTAAAGTAATTTTTAATTAGAAAATAGTAATTAATCATAATAAGTGAATCAATAAGGGAGTTCTCATACAGAAATCAAATCAAAAGTCCACACTTGGGCGGCTCCACCTCAATGGGTAGCCCTTTCCTCTCGTGTGTCCTAACAGAATAACAGATCTAACGTGTGGCCTACACGTTAGGCTAGCAACACCCCAGCTTGCTGGGGTCTGAGTTAGATGCATCTAAGTTAACGTCATAACCGTCGTTAACTACGGTTTTCTAATACGAGCCTCCCAAACCAATTCAAAACATATAAATTCAAAGATAATAAATCTTCGATCTTTCAAATATATACGGTATTGAATCAAATCAAATAATATTTTCTCATAAAAAAATATTTTCTAATCATAACTTCTTCGATCATAAGTAATTTCAAACACATTTCACAATTTCAAAGTCAGTAAGTACTAATAAATACTTCAATGCTTCAAAAGTATATATTCGAGTAAAATCAAATGTTCCAAAATAATATAAAACTTCATCAAACATATATATAGTCTCATGTAAAATTTCTAAGATATGAGCTTTATAAAAATATTTTTTTTCAACTATAATAAATCAATTATTCTAATCAAATCAAAGTTCTTCAACAATAGTTTTATAAATATAAATAGAAACTCAAAATAGCATGAATCAAAAAGAAAATTAACTGTTATAAATGTAAAGTCTACTCACAACTTAGTCCTAAGGGACCGAAGAGACCAAACCCGGAGTGTCGAATTAAAATGTGAGAAAGGTTGGAATAGAATAGAACAAAAGGACGTAGAATTTGGACCGAGTCAGTGGCAGCAACTTCAATTCAAACAGCAGCAACGACTACGTTACAGATGTAATCTCGGCAACAGCAGCAGCATCGCTACCACTTCTAGCCCGTAACAAACAATAGCAAAAGCAAATTAATCAAGAAAAAAGGGCACGAAAATGGAGCGAGATAGCAAGGTAGATAAAAGCGGAACAGGAATAGAAAGAGATGTCAAGTACAAGCAGAATGGGGTTTGTTTTACCAATGTAAAGGTATAGTAGTGGTGACTCTTGGCAGCAACAATTCTGATGACTCCGGCGGCAACATTCATGGCCCTAGAGACTCCGACAACCAATGAAAAGCTAAAACAGAAGCAGAGCAGGACAATTCCTTCTCCGGTGACCTTTTCCACCTGCAACGGAGGCAGTGGAAGAACAGAAGGCAGGGTCTATGTCGTGGTGGTGGAAGGCAGCAGCATTTCGGCGATGAGCTCCAGCAGAGCTCCCCTTTCTCTTTCCCGTTCGCGCCCCTCCTCTGCCCTGTTTGGCGACGACGATGACCTCAACCGGGACGGCGACAGTCTCGATCAACGGCAGCGGCGGCTACGGACACCGCGACAACGACAGGACTCCCTCCTTCTTCTCCGTCGCGCGCTTTTCTCTTTCTCCATGGAAGGTCTGCGATCTCAGTCTCATCTCTCTCGTGCGTCTCTTCCTTTTTCTCTGCGCTAGTGACGGCGGCGTCCAGCCTCACCGGTGTCACCTCCTTCTCCCCCTCTTCTTCCTTTCTTCTCCCTCTCTATTTTCCCTCGCTCTTTTTCTTTCTTTCATTCTCAGCAGGGGGTGTGTGTTAGGAGAGGGCTAGGGTTTAGAAAAGGGGTAAAGGATAGTTTAGGTATTTTGATAAAATTAGAGGGTAAATGTAAAATGTTTAAAAAACTTGAGGTGTTACAAAAGACTACTCAACAGATATAGCAAAATAACTTTCATGATAGATTTTATTAATGCAGTAAAATCACCACATGCATTTATAAATTCATAATCGAAATAAGAGTTTCTTGTCAATTATTTTATCACTTCAGTAATTAGTTACTACATTACAATATAAGCATTTTAAGCATTTTAAAACAGTTAAATTTTTTGCTTTAGAAGCATATTTGCTGCTATTTGCGGCCCATTTGATTTTGCATAAATATCATACAATGGCTAAATTTATGGTATTTTTTTTTAGAAAAACTCAACTTTAAAGAAAAGAAAGAAAAGCCATGGTATATTTTACCATTTATCAATTTCAAATACAATTGTATACCATTCGTGCAGTACATGTAACTCAATATTAAATAGTTAAAAACACAATGCATTTCACCATATTTATCACTAAGTTGCTTTCAAATTCAGCTGTATTTCATATTCATATTCTCAGTTATAAAAAATAAAAGTATACAATTTGAACATGATCTTCCTTTTTGAAATCAGGATTTAAACAACAAAAGTTGAGGGCAATTTTTCATTCAAAAATCAGAGCTCGTCTATAAATTTAAGACATTAATATACTAAGATATATAGCTAGTTAGAACATGCACTTAGCGCTAAAATTAATATATTAATACAACATAAATACTTGTTTAGAGAGAAGTCCCAAACTTTTGAGTTAAATTTAAGTTAATTAGAAAGTATTTGGGTGATTGGGTTTCCTTTATTATATTTTAAAATTATTTGGACATATTGAAACACTATATCAAACACACATTGACATACTCCCATCATTTTTTTCCTCCTAAAATGGTATATTCATCATGTGATATCTAATAGTTATGCTTGAAATTCCTAGAATGCTTAATTTACTTCATTTCATTCGTTGTCATACATTTTATCATTTTGTACAACCTCAAGAAGATCATAGGTACTCCAAAATATAAGTGAACATTTTTGCACGAAGTAAGAGGAACATACCCAAATTTTAACATATGTGATGATAGGATGCTGATATTGAAAGGCAAACACTTATGCAAGATAACGCTATAAATAAGGCATAAAACATACAAATTTTTATTATTGGTATTGAGGAACTAATCAAAACAATAAAACATTTCATTATTGGTATTGATGGAACTAATCACAACAATAAAACAGCAAATCGCATCATCTATATAAAAAGAGAAACTTTAAGCATGAAAATTGAATTAGTTGGTTGACAGAGAAACCATCTTTCTTTGGCCAAATAAAATGAACACCTTAAAAACAATGAAAGAAGAAAAAGAAAAAATACCACAACATTTCATTTGATTTTTAATAATAGTTAAAACAAACAAACAGCATTACCCTGCACAAAACTTTTCTTACATTCCTATATTACGTTTCTTGAGCTTATGGATTAACTAAAATATGATCTTATTTTTTTCTGTTTTTTTTTTTTTCAATCATCAATTGCATTGCAGCAGTAATAAATGGCACGCCGACTAAGAATCTAGATACATATTCAAAACGATGCCATAAATGTTTGGTACAGGGTACTCTTCTTCTTTTTGTTGATTCACACGAGTTCACAAAGCTGCAACAATGATGACACAATTGCAACATCACTTTAGTAAAACATTTTCTAAAAAGTGATTCGCAAAAGAGATAGTAGTATGACTATTAAAGCAAACATAAACAAACAAAATCACTTGTAATTAAAGTGCGAAGAACAAAAACTTGATCTAAATGAGTAACAATATAATATATGCATGTATGTTTACATAGATATATAAATGTAGATGCATGTCTGTTGTTGCAGCCTCTTGTATCTTGCATTCTCTTCTAGCAGGTAATCCACTTTAACCAACATACCACGATATGAAATCCACACAGAAATTTCAAGAACTAAATTATCATAAATTCATCATGATGTTACTCAAATAACTAAAAGGAGGAGAATTATCATCATACTGCAAAAGGAGGGAGACTCCACATACAAAAGAACTAAGAAAAGTGAAAATTAGAAAAATATCTTAAGTTAAAAAAACAAATAAATAAATTAAATAAATTTCTGATTTGACATATAAAGCTAAAACATTGAAAAGAAATTATTAATCAAAATAAGGAAAGAATTAAAAAAAAAGTGAAATTAATCCATAGCAAGATTTTAAACTCCCGGCAGACCACCAAATACTTTGATCATTTTGAAATATTTAAATTCAAACTTACCTGAGGAAAGAATGCTGTCTCGAGAGCCCAAGTGTAACGGGTATAGTGCCTTGCATGTCTCCCACTTGAAACCCCCATGTCTCCTTCACTATCTGAAGTTCTGAACACACTGACAAAAGAAACAAAATTACAAACAGTTGGTGAGCAAAATGCAAAAAGGAAAAAGCTGCCAACTTTGAGGGTATCCGACATCATAAAAATAAGAATTGAAACCAAATTTATAAAAATTAGAGAGAAATGAAAGATGGGTATTGATAAAATGTGAGTGTACCAATTGCTTGAGTTGGAGAGCAGCATGAACAACGCCCTTACCTCATCATCATTATGAACCTGAAACATCCTTGGAATTATTATTTTCAAAACTTCGGCAAACAAAAATACAAAATTAAGTTAGGACAAAGTTCCTCAGAAGGGTATTTAACCAATTCTCTTTATGCAAATATTTCATATACTTTTGGAGGAATTTTCACTTATAACAGAAAGCACAGTCCCTTTCTTCTTCCCCCCTCTCATCATTAACTTACTCGGAATTTTTCCTTGTCAGCCCTCAACTCCTATTTTCCCATTTCGTAAAATAAGCTGAAAGATTTGTAAAGAGTCCCCTTCAACAATGAAAGTGAATTTGTCCTGGTGATTGTGCATTTGTGATAAAGCTAAAACATTGAAAAGAAATTATTAATCAAAATAAGGAAAGAATTAAAAAAAAGTGAAATTAATCCATAGCAAGATTTTAAACTCCCGGCAGACCACCAAATACTTTGATCATTTTGAAATATTTAAATTCAAACTTACCTGAGGAAAGAATGCTGTCTCGAGAACCCAAGTGTAACGGGTATAGTGCCTTGCATGTCTCCCACTTGAAACCCCCATGTCTCCTTCACTATCTGAAGTTCTGAACACACTGACAAAAGAAACAAAATTACAAACAGTTGGTGAGCAAAATGCAAAAAGGAAAAAGCTGCCAACTTTGAGGGTATCCGACATCATAAAAATAAGAATTGAAACCAAATTTATAAAAATTAGAGAGAAATGAAAGATGGGTATTGATAAAATGTGAGTGTACCAATTGCTTGAGTTGGAGAGCAGCATGAACAACGCCCTTACCTCATCATCATTATGAACCTGAAACATCCTTGGAATTATTATTTTCAAAACTTCGGCAAACAAAAATACAAAATTAAGTTAGGACAAAGTTCCTCAGAAGGGTATTTAACCAATTCTCTTTATGCAAATATTTCATATACTCTTGGAGGAATTTTCACTTATAACAGAAAGCACAGTCCCTTTCTTCTTCCCCCCTCTCATCATTAACTTACTCGGAATTTTTCCTTGTCAGCCCTTAACTCCTATTTTCCCATTTCGTAAAATAAGCTGAAAGATTTGTAAGGAGTCCCCTTCAACAATGAAAGTGAATTTGTCCTGGTGATTGTGCATTTGTGATAATGGAATGTATCACAAAGCAATACAAAACGTAAAATTCAAGTATGAGAAGTAGTAATCGTCTCAACGAAACCAATTAGAAATTGAACTTAAGTTTAAAACATATTCTTAGCAAAATTTAATTGGGGTTTATCAAATCACTAAAAGGGAAGATAAGGAAAATAATGAGAACATACAAAAAAAAAGAGAGGGGCAGAAAGACTAATAAAAGAATCACAGAAACAGAAAAGCAACGAATCAACAGTGTTAAAAAGTGATTCGCAAAAGAGATAGTAAGATGACTATTAAAGCAAATATAAACAAACAAAATCACTTGTAATTAAAGTGCGAAGAACAAAAACTTGATCTAAATGAGTAACAATATAATATATGCATGTATGTTTACATAGATATATAAATATAGATGCATGTCTGTTGTTGCAGCCTCTTGTATCTTGCATTCTCTTCTAGCAGGTAATCCACTTTAACCAACATACCCCAATATGAAATCCACACAGAAATTTCAAGGACTAAATTATCATAAATTCATCATAATGTTACTCAAATAACTAAAAGGGGGAGAATTATCATCATACTGCAAAAGGAGGGAGACTCCACATACAAAAGAACTAAGTGAAAATTAGAAAAATATCTTAAGGTAAAAAAAAACAAATAAATAAATTAAATAAATTTCTGATTTGACATATAAAGCTAAAACATTGAAAAGAAATTATTAATCAAAATAAGGAAAGAATTAAAAAAAAAAGTGAAATTAATCCATAGCAAGATTTTAAACTCACGGCAGACCACCAAATACTTTGATCATTTACAAATATTTAAATTCAAACTTACCTGAGGAAAGAATGCTGTCTTGAGAGCCCAAGTGTAACGGGTATAGTGCCTTGCATGTCTCCCACTTGAAACCCCCATGTCTCCTTCACTATCTGAAGTTCTGAACACACTGACAAAAGAAACATAATTACAAACAGTTGGTGAGCAAAATGCAAAAAGGAAAAAGCTGCCAACTTTGAGGGTATCCGACATCATAAAAATAAGAATTGAAACCAAATTTATAAAAATTAGAGAGAAATGAAAGATGGGTATTGATAAAATGTGAGTGTACCAATTGCTTGGGTTGGAGAGCAGCATGAACAATGCCCTTACCTCATCATCATTATGAACCTGAAACATCCTTGAAATTATTATTTTCAAAACTTTGGCAAACAAAAATACAAAATTAAGTTAGGACAAAGTTCCTCAGAAGGGTATTTAACCAATTCTCTTTATGCAAATATTTCATATACTCTTGGAGGAATTTTCACTTATAACATAAAGCACAGCCCCTTTCTTCTTCCCCCTCTCATCATTAACTTACTCGGAATTTTTCCTTGTCATCCCTCAACTCCTATTCTCCCATTTCGTAAAATAAGCTGAAAGATTTGTAAAAAGAGTCCCCTTCACAATGAAAGTGAATTTGTCCTGGTGATTGTGCATTTGTAATAATGGAATGTATCACAAAGCAATACAAAACGTATTAAATTCAAGTATGAGTAGTAGTAATCATCTCAACGAAACCAATTAGAAATTGAACTTAAGTTTAAAACATATTCTTAACAAAATTTAATTGGGGTTTATCAAAACACTAAAAGGGAAGATAAGGAAAATAATGAGAACATAAAAAAAAAAAAGAGAGAGGCAGAAAGACTAATAAAAGAATCACAGAAACAGGAAAACAGCGAATCAACACTGTGTTTCAAATTCCATAGGAGCTAGTCATTTTAAATGATTTTGTGTTTGAATAGAGCTAGTCCTTTTAAATGATTTTGCTCCATTTCATTGTTTGAATTTGAACAACACCATTTCACTCAAGTTAAATAATTTCATTTATTTCCTTATCCGTTAAAGCAAACAAATCCTAGTCTAATATTACATTCTGAACAATTTAATTCATCTTATAAAACCTGCAAATAATAATAATAATAAATAAATAAATAATTTTTTTTCTAAAACCAATATTTTACATAGTGCCTTCTATATTCCCCCCCCCCCCCTTTAATTTTTCTTACAAAAGCAGAAGAGTGTAACAAAGCTCTTAGTTACTACTTACCAATATTGGAAAGTATGCTCAAAATGACTCAGCTCGCACTGCTTCGGAAAGGTAAACCTGACTTGAACCAAAGAAATGCACAACACAGTTTCACATTTCAACACAAAATTCACATTACAATCCACTAAAACCGTGGAAAAAACTAAAAAACAAAAGGGGTAAAAGGAGAAAGTGATGAATGTGTCGTATAGAAGAAGACTCACCATCATTTCCTGTTAGCAGGAGACTAACGTCGATCTCAGATCTGTTCCTGACTTTTTCCACCGTCCACATCGGTTGGCTTTTCAGTATGACCCTCGTCGCTGTAAATCCCTCTTAGTCGGTGGTTGCAACCTCTTCTGGGATAGTATCTTGCTCCGGAATCACTCTGACCTACAAATTGGGAAGAGTCTAATGATAATTTCCATCTCTAATCAAATGAGATCAAAGAAGAGAGAAAGGGGAACCAAAAACAAAAAGAGATGAGTGAAAAAGGGCAAGGGTTTCAGGGGAAGAGAGAGTGATTATGAGAGTGATGGTGAGGAAAGTTAAAAAAGAGAAAGATTCAAAAGGATTGAAATTCGAAATATTTTTAAAGATCCGCGCTCAAAATTGCTGAAACTTCTTCCCTTCATCCTATTAACCAAAAATTAGAACAATTACCTACAAGATAATTACTCGGCAATCCCATGTTTATACCACGAAACCAATCACAAAGCAGCATTTGAACTCGAAAGAGTGATTTGGGGATTGCTGAAGCCACCTCTGCCTTCGATCCAGTAGACAAAAAGGGACCTTGCAACAGTTCAAAACATTGCAGGAGAGAATTCCAGAAATAAGTAGTTCCCTCACCTTTTCAGCTTCAAATGGGTTAAAAGAAAGATACAAAAAGGACAGAGGTTGTAAATAACAATGTATATGTAGGACAGAATTGTAATAACATAAGAAACACGTGTCTCACCAACGAAGCTTGTGGATGTAGTTTTACTATTTTGCTAGCCATCTTTATAATTATAAATTGATAAAGTGTGGTGAACAACAAAGCAGACACACATACCAAGAAAGGAATGTTAGTTATAGATGTCACACAAGTAAACGAATTAAACCCACCCAAATTCAATGGACTAAATCTAGTTACGATATCAACCAAAACAAAAATGGATTCCATAACATCACAACTCCATTTCGTTGGGTTCCTTTTAGAGGCACAAGGTCACATGATCCGAGTGATGGACATTGCAAAAAATACTGCTTCAGCAGAATGTTGTTGTCATGGTAATCACAACCCCACAAAATGCACCAAGAATCACATAAACCCCAAACCTTTGCTCGTTACAATGATTCTGGTTATCAGATTCAATTAATTCAGCATCAATTTCCACATCAAGAGGCTGGTTTGCTAGAAGGGTGTGAGAATTTTTATATGTTACCTTCACTTGGCAATGCCGTTAATTTGTTGAACGCAACAAGCATTTTTGTGGGAACCGGTGGAGAAGGTTTTCGAAGAGTTGGTGCCGCTGCCGAGCTACATAGTTTCTGATACATGTTTGCCACATACAATCCACATTGCCAACAAAATCAGCATTCCTGGGATTTCTTTTGCCGAAGTAAGTTGTTTCTGTCTCTTGTGTACTCAGTTTGCGCACCAATGATGTGAGGGAAAGCATAAAGGATGAATCAGAGTACTTTGTTATGCCTGGTACATCAGACAAAATTGAAGTAACCAAACCACTGGCATTATCACCAAACAATGAGAAATGGAACAAGTTTAATGAAGAAAAAAAAAACTAACTACTCAATTGTGGACTCACCAGGTAAAGTCTCCATCACTGCCTCCTCAACAAAAATGTTGTGGTCGAAAGAACTATATGCCGCCACTTTTCCAATCCCTAGGTATCTGCAAGTTTATCTTTTAACAGTAAGAATGCTTTTTTGTATGTTGAAAATAATCTAATTAAAATGCCTATGTAGGTTACTTCAGAAACCAACTTAGAAATCAAAACATTTTCCAACTTAGAACTAACTACGCAATTGAAAAAGCTAGTCCAATACCTAAGGCCCAAAGAAAAAGCATTTTCAAACCATGTAGGTCACTTCAGAAATCAACTTGGAAATTAAAACAACTGACCTTATTGCTTGCCATGCATCTAATGATCATTTCCAGAAAAATTTGTGCCTCATCGTTTTTCTTTTCTGTAGAAGTGACAGCACTAGAGGTTTTAATTGTCTTCCCATTGTAAAATCAAGGGCTTCCCTATTCTGATGATCCACTTTTACAAAGATGATCGATTATGTTTTTGACATCTGCATGATTTTCTCTGATGAAAAAATGATTGAAAAATCTTCTGTGCATTCTTTTACTCTTCCAGAGTTCTATAAACCATGTACAAGTATTTTGTATGTGTACAAATTAGGACAAATATCATCATCAATAATTTGGTTTAATAGTATAACTACCTTGCCAAGTTGCTGTCTGTCGCATAACGCGTGTAACAATATATTGTAAGTTTCAATATTTGGATCCAAATTCTTGAACATATCTTGTAAAAGATTCATGGCTCCATCTAATCTTTTATTCTTGCAATAACCACTAATCAAGATATTGTAACTCCAAACATTTGGAACAAAACGTCTTTCAAAGATGAGACTTTTAAATAATCTAATTGCCTCATCAAGATGCTGGTTTTTGCACACGAAATCTAAAATGATATTATAAGTGGTTACATTAGGGAATGGTTGACCACAATAATGCATTTCATTAACAATCTCCCTTGCAGACGAGATTCTACCAGCTTTGCACAAGCCATCAACTAGAGTATTGTAAGTTACAATGTTTGGAACTATGTTCTTACGAAACATATCTTTCATCAAATTTCTGGCCTCATCCACTCTGTTAATCTTGCAATAACCTTTAATCAAGATGTTATAACTCCAAACATCAGGCACAACACCCCTTTCAATTACCATATCAAATAAGTTTCTTGCCTCATCAACTTTATTGTTCAAACAATATCCATTCATCAAAATTGTGTAAGTAATAATGTTTGGTTGTTGGCCCCTAAGAATCATCACATCGCACAAATCGTGGGCTTGTAATAGCATCTCTTCTTTGCATAATGCATCAATTATTATGTTAAAGGTATACACATCTAGGCTGATGTCTTTAACAAAAATCACATTCAGCAATAATCCAGCTTCTTTCCATTGGCCCGCATGACAAAAACCATATATTAATGAAGTGTAAGTAACAATATCAGGGGAAATTCCTCGACCAAGCATATTAAAATATAAATCCAGTGCATCATTCAAAAGTCCATCTTTGCACAAACCATCAACAACAATATTGTACATTACAAGATTCGGCTTAACAAACTGACCCTCCATTTTCCAAAGCCTTTGAAGAGCAACTCTTGTTTCTCCAGACTTGCACAATCCATTGATTAAGGTTCCGTACATAACTTCATCAAACCAAAATCCTTTTGCAACTATTTTACCATAAATGTAGAGTGCATCCAAAATCTTACCATTAAGACACAACCCCTTCATTAGTGTAGTAAAAGTTACAGCACTTGGCTTAAAACCCCACTTAACAAACTTGCTCATTACCGAGAGTGCAAAACCCATCTGACCTGCATGGCCATAACAATTGATCATGATGTTCAAAGTAACACTAAATGGTAGGATGCCCTTTGACTCCATATGGGTATAAAGATGAATAGCCGTGGCATAATACTTCATCTTTACAATCGTTCCCAAGATTTTGGTCAATTCCACAATCGATGGCTGCGGATGCATATCAACCTTGCAATTAAATAAAGCTACAGCATCTTCAACATTATCAAATTTGTAAGCGTCTCGTGATGGAAGCGGCTGTGAATGAAGAAGACATAGCCTTGTACGGTGGGCATATGGCATAAAAGCAAGTAAGTTCGATGATGGCAGAAGAAAGCGATGGAGTTTAAGGATTGCATACCTCGTTGCATACAACATATCCTCTTAACATAAAAACTGATGATACTTCACAAAACACAATTCTCCACTCTATGATTATCAGTATTGCCTGAAACCGTTTAGCTACCTTAAGAATGAAGAAGACGACTTTAGATATTTAATACAATACAACTTTCATATTTGTATTAAGAATGTTTTAGCGCAACAACTACAATTCATTGATCTCAATAGAAATTAAAAGCTAAGTAGTTGCCACAAACAAGTAAATAAATATCAAAGAAAACTCAAAATTAGCACCTTAAAGCGAGAACAGCAGAAGCAGAGGCAAAGTGGCGGACGCAGCAATGGTGAAATCGAAAGCGGAAGCAGAAGCAGAACACGGAAAAGAGAGAACTGAGAAGAGTTGCAAAATCGAACTGGAGAGGCATGTTATTGTTAGGGTTCTGTTTCACAATTGGTTTTTTTTTCATTTTAAATATTTTATAATCATGCTAGTCACTCAAATTAATTACTAATATAAAATATATACTAAAATATAAAATATATATTAAAAATAAGTTAAATCACTTATATTTTTATAAAAAATTGTATGATAACTGATTTTAGTATATAAATAATATTTTAGTATAATATATTTTTCTAAATATTACATGACATTTTCAAATCTCTTCTATTTCAAAATTTTTAATAATTCAACCCAATGTTCTGAAAACCGGTTCAAACCGGGAACTATTAGCAAACACGGTTCGGACCAAGGTTAGAAAAACCGGACCGATCATCAAACCGCTCTAGCTACTAGTTTACTGGTTCTTTGATCCAACCGGTTCAACTGGAAAAACCGTTTCAGAATAAAATAATAAATAAATTATAAATAAACATCATAAATTATCCCTAAATTAATTCAAAACAGCAGCATAACAAATAATCACGCCTAAATTAATTCAAAACAGCAGCTTAACAAATCACTAATCACAAATCACTTATCACAAATTCAAAATTCAAAACACTCGGTGCCATAAGTCCATAACAAAACAGCAGCATAAGTGCATAACAACAACAGCAGCTTAACAAGTCACTAATCAATAATCACAAATTCCAAACTCAAATCAATAGCATTACAAAAGACTCAAGCAATCACAAATCAAAAATTCAACCTCAAATCCTTGAAACAGAGTAACACAGGCTCAACTTTTCACTAACCTCAAATAAGTAAATTAGTAATCACAAATTCCAAACTCAAATCAGTAGCATTACAAAAGACCCAAGAAATCACAAATCACAAATTCAACCTCAAATCCCTGAAACAGAGTAACACAGACTCAACTTTCCACTAACCTCAAATCAGTAACCAATAATCATCAACAAGACCATATCTGAATTCCGCCTACAGCATTCCGCAGTAAACAAACCAAAACATTAACCAATAATCACAAAACACTAAACCTTCACCCAGCAATTACAAACAAACAAAGCCAGCAATTACAAACATTAGCAAATTATAAAACATTCCAAAACACTAAACCTTCACCCAGCAAAACCAGCAATTACAAAACAAAGCCATCGGTAAATTTGAACAAAAAAATTAAGAGCCATCAGCAACTAGTAATTACAAAACAGAGCCATCAGTAAATTTGGACAAAAATTTCAGACTAAATCAGTAAATTTGAAACAAAAGAGTTGGAAGAAGATGCTAAAAAAATAAGTCAGCATCATCAGGAGGTGCAGTTACTACAGGAGGAGATTAAAGAACACTTTGAGGCTGGCTCTCATACAACTCTCACTGTGACAGAAATGGCAGAGAAGATTGAGGAGCTGGTCAACAAAGTGGTCAGCTTAGAATCCGCTGTTTCCTCACAGTCAGCTCTTGTAGCGAGATGGAAAGCACAAACTGATGAACTTAATGCTCTTTTTAAAGTTCTTGAATGTGATAACAGTAAAACAAGTTAATGCTTTTATTAAAGTTTTTGACAAAAATTTCAGACTAAATCCAGCAATTACAAAACAGTAAAACACTAAATCAGACTAACAGAGCCAGCCATCCGTAAATTTGAAAAAAAAAAAATTTACAGTCATCAGCAACCAGCAAATACAAGACAGATCCATCAGCAACAAGCAATTACAGAAGATTACAAGAAAAATGGAACCACCACGATTGAACAACAATTTCAGAACTTCAAAAGAAGAAGCGGAGGCTACTAACCTTCGACGGACGGCAACCGGCGAGACGAGGCGATAGGCGAGACGACGGCAAGTGGCGACCCGACGGCAAGTGGCGACCCGACGGCGAGCTACTCCAAGCCACGAACAGAGAAGCCAACGAAGATGAAGACAGACGTGCTGAGCTATCTGGGTTCTGCAAAACGGGGAAGAGGAAGAAGCGACGGCGCTGAGGAGCTTGGGACGGCGGCGGAAATGAGCGGCTAGGGTTTTGCACTTTCAATTTGCTTCATGTAGGTTTTGCACTTTCAATTTGCTTCAGGTCTCGCTCTCAGGGAGTGCACGTTGGGGGAAAAGCGGGGTCTGTAATCTGTATTTCAATTTTTTTTTTTTTTTCAAATAAACAAAACAATGTTGTTTTATCCGAACCGGCCTGTTACCGGTTCGGTTCAACCGGCTGGTTCTGGGCCAATTCAGTAATTTTCAAGCAATTCTCTCTCTAGTGGTTATAGACAGTGGACCGGATTGTTTTTATCATCGGTTTCTGATTAAACCGATTTTCTTCCCAGAACCTTGATTGAATTATTAAAAATTTTGAAATAGAAGAGATTTGAAAATGTCATGTAATATTTAGAAAAATATATTATACTAAAATATTATTTATATACTAAAATCAGTTATCATATAATTTTATATAAAAGTATAAGTGATTTAACTTATCTTTTATATATTTTTTATATTTTAGTATATATTTTATATTAATAATTAATTTGAGTAACTAGCATGATTATAAAATATTTAAAATGAAAAAAAAAAACAATTGTAAAACAAAATCCTAACAATAACATGCCTCTCCAATTCGATTCTGCAACTCTTCTCAGTTTTCTATTTTCCGTGTTCTACTTCCGCTTCCGCTTTCAGTTTCACCATTGTTGCGTTCGCCACTTTGTCTCTACTTCTGCTGTTCTCACTTTAAGGTGCTAATTTTGCGTATTCTTTTATTTTTATTTATTTGTTTGTGGCAACTACTTAGCTTTTAATTTCTATTCAGATCAATGAATTATAGTTGTTGCTAAGGGTGTTCATGGTTCAGTTTTTTCATAAACTGAACTAAAACTGTACTAAATCATTTTAAATGGTTTAGAAACTGAACCAAACTACTTTGTCATATAAGAAACTGGTTTTAAACCAGTTTACAATACAGTACACCAGTTTAAACCAGTTCATAAAAATAAAATCAGTTTTAATTGAAAAAACCAGTATAAACTGGTTTATAGGCTAAAACTAATTTTAATTTTTAACATATAAAAAATTAGTTTTTACATTTTCTCTCTCTCCCCCTCTCTCTCCCACTCTCTCTCTCTCCTCCTCTCCCCCTCTCCCTCTCTCTCTCTCTCTCCCTATTCTCTCTCTCTCCCTCTCTCTTTCTCCTTCCCTTCTCCCTCTCTCCTCTCTCCTCTCTCTCTCTCTTCTTCTCTCCCTCCTTTCTCTCTTTCCTTCTCTCCCCCTCCTCTCTCTATCTCCCTTCTCTCCCTCTCTCTCCTTCCCCTCTTCCTCTCTCTCTTCTTCTCTCCCTCACTCCCCCTATTTTCTCTCTCTCCCTCCTTTCTCTCTTTTCCTTTTCTCTCTCTCCTCCTTCCCCTGTTTCTCCCCTCCCCTCTCTTTGTCTTCCTCTCTCTCTCCTTCTCTCCCTCTCTCTCCCCCTCCTCTCTCCCTCTCTCTCTCTCTCCCTTTTCTCCCTCTCTATCCCTTTCTCTTATTCTCTCTCTCCCCCCTCTCTCTCCTTTCCTCTCCCACTCCTATCTCTCTTTCTCTCCCTATCTCCTTCTCTCTCTCTCTCCCTCCCTCTCTCTCTTAACATATATAAAATTAGATTTTACGTTCTCTTTCTTTCTCTCTCTCTCTCCTTCTCTCCCTCTCTCTCCTCGTCCTCTCTCTCCCCCTCCCTCTCTCTCTCTCTCCCTTTCTCTCTTTTCTTCCCATCTTCCTCTCTCCTCCTCTTTTCTCTCTCTCTCTCTCCTTCTCTCCCTTTCTTTCTCTCCTTCCCCTCTCTCTCTTCCTCTTCTCTCTCTCCCCTTCTTTCTGCCCCTCCCCTCTCTTTTTCTTCCTCTCTCTCTCCCTTTTCCTTTTTTCTCTCTCCTTATCTCTCTCTCTCCCCCCTCCCCCTCTTTCTCCCCCTCCCTTTTCTTTCTCTCTCCCTTTTCTCCCTCTCTATCCCTTTCTCTCATTCTCTCTCTCCCCTATCCCTCTTCCTCTCTCCCTCTCTCTCCTCTCCTCTCCTCCTCCTCTCGCCCTCTCTCTCTCTTTCTCTCTCACTTTCTCTCCCTCTCTCTCTTCCTCTCTCTCTCTCTCCTTGCGCTCTTTCTCCCCCTCCCTTCTCTTTTTTCCTCTCTCTCTTCCTCCCCTCTCTCTTTTTCCTATCTCTCCTCCTCCCCTTTTTTCTCTTGTCTCTCTCTTTTTCTCTCTTATTTTGGAAAAAAGAGGGAGAGAGAGAGAGAAGAGGGATATAGAGTGAGAGAAGGCTGAGAGAGAAAGAGAAAAGAGAGAAATAAAGGGGAGAAAGAGGAGAAAGAGAGAGAGGATGGAGAAGAAAGAGAGAGAAAATGAAAGAGAAAGAAGGGAAGGGGAGAGAGAGGAACAGGAGAGAGAAAAAGAGAAAAGTGAAAAAGGAGAGAGAGAGAGAGAGAGGAAGAGAGAAGGGAGGGAGAGAGAGAGAGGAGAGAGAGAAACAAAAGGGGAGAGAGAGAAAGAGAAGGGGGAAGGAAGGGGGAGCGAGGGAGAGGGGAGAAAAAGGAAAGAGAGCGAGAGGAAAAGGAGAGACAGAGGAAGAAAGAGGGGAAGGAGAGAAAGAGCGAGAGGATGGAGAGGAGAGAGAGAAAGAAAAAGGGAGAGAGAGATGAAGGAAGAGGGAGAGAGGGAGAGGGGGAAAAGGAGAGAGAGAGAGAGAGAGAGAGAGAGAGAGAAAGAGAGAGAGAGAGAGAGGAAGAAAGATGGGAGGGGGAGAGAGAGAGAGAGAAAGAAAGGGGAAGAGAGAGGAAAAGGAGGGAGGGAGAGAGAGAGGAGGAGGAGAGAGAGAGGAAGAGAAACAGGAAGGGAGAGGGAGAGAGAGAGAGAGAGAGAGAGAGAGAGAGAGAGAGAAAAAGAGAGAGAAGGGAGAGAAGGAAGAAAGGGGAAAGAGAGAGAAGGGAGAGAGGAGGGGGAGAAAGAGGAGAGAGAGAGAAAGGGGAGAGAGAGAGAGAGAAAGAGTATGTAAAAACTAATTTTGGAGTTTAAATAAAACAAGTTTTAATTTGGTTTAAAACTAAACTAAACCATAAAAACTGGTTTTTAATAAACTGGTTTTCATAAAAACTATGGTTTCAGTTCAGTTTTTTATTTAAAAAATTAGTTTATTTAAAATAGTTTCAGTTCAGTTTCAATTCAGTTCAGTGAAACCAGTTTTTTGCACTAAAACATTCTTAATACGAATAGGAAAGTTGTATTATATTAAATATCTAAAGTCGTCTTCTTCATTCTTAAGGTAGCTAAACGGTTTCAGGCAATACTGATAATCATAGAGTGGAGAATTGTGTTTCGTGAAGTATCATCAGTTTTTATGTTAAGAGGACATGTTGTTTGCAACGCAGTATGCATCCCTAAACTCCATCGCTTTCTTCTGCCATCATCGAACTTACTTACTTTTATGCCATATGCCCACCGTACAAGGCTATGTCTTCTTCATTCACAGCCGCTTCCATCACGAGACGCTTACAAATTTGATAATCTTGAAGATGTTGTAGCTTTATTTAATTGCAAGGTTGATATGCATCCGCAGCCATCGATTGTGGAATTAACCAAAATCTTGGGAACGATTGTAAAGATGAAGTATTATGCCACGACTATTCATCTTTATACCTAGATGGAGTCAAAGGGCATTCTACCATTTAGTGTTACTTTGAACATCTTGATCAATTGTTATGGCCATGCAGGTCAGATGGGTTTTGCACTCTTGGTAATAAGCAAGTTTGTATAGGGTTTTAAGCCAAGTGCGGTAACTTTTACTACACTAATGAAGGGGTTGTATCTTAATGGTAAGATTTTGGATGCACTCTACATTTATGGTAAAATAGTTGCAAAAGGATTTTGGTTTGATGAAGTTATGTATGAAACCTTAATCAATGGGCTGTGTAAGTCTGGAGAAACAAGAGTTGCTCTCCAAAGGCTTTGGAAAATGGAGGGTCAGTTTGTTAAGGCGAATCTTGTAATGTACAATATTGTTGTTGATGGTTTGTGCAAAGGTGGACTTTTGAATGATGCATTGGATTTATATTTTAATATGCTTGGTCGAGGAATTTCCCCTGATATTGTTACTTACACTTCAATAATATATGGTTTTTGTCATGTGAGCCAATGGAAAGAAGCTGGATTATTGCTGAATGAGATTTTTATTAAAGACATCAGCCTAGATGTGTATACCTTTAACATAATAATTGATGCATTATGCAAAGAAGAGATGCTATTACAAGCCCACGATTTGTGCGATGTGATGATTCTAAGGGCCAGCAACCAAACATTATTACTTACACAATTTTGATAAATGGATATTGTTTGAACAATAAAGTTGATGAGGCAAGAAACTTATTTGATATGGTAATTGAAAGGGGGGGGTTGTGCTTGATGTTTGGAGTTATAACATCTTGATTAAAGGTTATTGCAAGATTAACAGAGTGGATGAGGCCATGAATTTGAGGAAAGATATGTTTCTTAAGAACATAGTTCCAAACATTGTAACTTACAATTCTCTAGTTGATAGCTTGTGCAAAGCTGGTAGAATCTCGTCTGCAAGGGAGATTGTTAATGAAATGCATTATTGCGGTCAACCATTCCCTGATGTAAACACTTATAATATCCTTTTAGATTTCGTGTGCAAAAACCAGCATCTTGATGAGGCAATTGCATTATTTAAAAGTCTCATCTATGAAAGAAGTTTTGTTCCAAATGTTTGGAGTTACAATATCTTGATTAGTGGTTATTACAAGAATAAAAGATTTGATGAAGCCATAAAGCTTTTCCTATATATGTGTTCCAAGAATTTGGATCCAAATATTGAAACTTACAATATATTGTTACACGCATTATACGACAGGCAGCAACTTGGCAAGGCAATTATACTATTAAACCAAATTGTTGATGATGATATTTGTCTTAATTTGTACACATACAAAATACTTATATATGGTTTATAGAACTCTGGAAGAGTAGAAGAATGCACAGAAGATTTTTCAATCATTTTTTCAATAGAGGAAATCATGCATATGTCAAAAACATAATCGATCATCTTTGTAAAGGTGGATTATCAGAATAGGGAAGCCCTTGATTTTACAATGGGAAGACAACTAAAACCTCTCTAATGTTGTCACTTATAGATAAAAGAAAAAGAATGAGGCACAAACTTTTCTAGAAATGATCATTAGATGCATGGCAAGGAATAAGGTCAGTTGTTTTAATTTCCAAGTTGATTTCTGAAGTGACCTACATGGTTCGAAAATGCTTTTTCTTTGGGCCTTAGGTATTGGACTAGCTGTTTCAATTGATTAGTTAGTTCTAAGTTGGAAAATGTTTTCAATTTCTAAGTTGATTTCTGAAGTTACCTACATAAGCCTTTTAATTAGATTATTTTCAACATACAAAAAAGCATTCTTACTATTAAAAGATAAACTTGCAGATACCTAAGAATTGGAAAAGTGGCATATAGTTCTTTCAACCACAACATTTTTGTTGAGGCGGCAGTGATGGAGACTTTACCTGTTGAGTCACAATTGAGTAGTTAGTTCTTTTTTCTTCACTAAACTTGTTCCATTTCTCATTGTTTGGTGATAATGCCAGTTGTTTGGTTACTTCAATTTTGTCTGATGTACCAAGCACAAAAAAGTCCTCTGATTCATCCTTTATGATTTCCCTCACATCATTGGGGCGCAAACTGAGTACACAAGAGGCAGAAACAACTTACTCCGGTAAAAAAATCCCAGGAATGCTGAATTTGTTGGCAATGTGGATTGTATATGGCAAACACGTATCAGAAACTATACAGCTCGGCAGCGGCACCAACTCTTCGAAAAGCTTCTCCACCAGTTCCCACAAAAATGCTTGTCGCATTCAACAAATTAATGGCATTGCCAAGTGAAGGTAACATATCAAAATTCTCACACCCTTCTGGCAAACCAGCCTCTTGATGTGGAAATTGATGATAAATTAATCGAATCTGATAACCGGATTCATTTTAACGAGCAAAGGTTTGGGGTTTATGTGATTCTTGCTGCATTTTGTGGGGTTGTGACTACCGTGACAACAACACTCTGCTGAAGCAGTATTTTTTGCAATGTCCATCACTGGAATCATGTGGCCCGGTGCCACTAATAGGAACACAACGAAATGGAGATGTGGTGTTATAGAATCCATTTTTGTTTTGGTGGATATCCTAACTGGGTTTAGTTCACTGAATTTGGGTGGGTTTAATTCGTTTACTTATGTGACATTTATAACTAACATTCCTTTCTTGGTATGTGTGTCTGCTTTATTATTCACCACACTTTATTTATATTATTTATATTATTTATAAACAAATTTGCCCGGGATAAACACAATCTCTTAAACATTTTTCAATTGCTTGTCGAAATAAGTGGCAGCAGCGAGTTTATTATTTGTATTCCAATGAGCTGATTGAGGAAAGAATTAGACCTATCAACCTTTTCAAGAGTTATATCTTGATGAGGATTAAGGCATATCTACTGCAAAAAAAAAAAAAAAAAAAAGAGTAGAGATAACACACTTTTTTATAACATCAGTATATTTCTGCATAAGCTTATTCAGCTTTTGTCGTCCCTTCTTCAACTTTCTAATTGATGAATAACTCATACTGTCATCCTTTCTTTCCCAAAATAAGGCTTGTATGTATTATGTAATGTGAGCTTTCATTTTCATCCTTTGTAATGTGTCCAACCATTTGGATTAAGACAATCACATTGGAAAAGAAGACGAGGGCGGATTGAGTTGTCTTCACGTCCTAAAGTACTTTGTCTGCTCCACCGCCTCTCGATTCATCACCACTTCAATTATAGTTGAGTGCTCTATGATGATTTTATTACCTAATTTTGATAATCTTCAGATCAAAGATCAAATCAAATACTATTTAGGATTTGAGCTTAATATAATTAGTTGAGATTATAGGATTTATCGTTTTAACTACATACATAAATTATTTTACACATTAATTATTTTTAAATTACATATAAAAATGGATTAATATTTAATAAGCAAGATCATTCTTGGATTCCAAGTGCAAACCACATATTATACATTGAAGAACCCTATAGTCAAATATTTGGATATTCCAAACACACAAAGCAAAAATTAAGCATACTAAAAACTCTCACACATTTGCAATTACATTGTTTGCCATTAGTTTGGAAAATCATATTATCATATACCTCCCATTTTTTTATTTAAAATTTCTTGGATAAATACAGTCAAGTTACTATGAGAAGATCCACCTTCTTCTACAGATCTTTTAGCTATTTCCGCTAACTTTCTTATCATTTCTCTTTTTTCTTCACATTCACCATTATTCTCATCCATTAACTCCTCTATTACTATTTTAATATCCTCTTTCTTAGCCAGTTCACCAACCTCCTCTTCCTTCCCCCAAGTAGTAGGACTTTTCACACCAACCATCACTCCAACTTTTAGTACTTTGACAACTAGTTTTTCATTCAAAAACTGGTCTGCGAATAACGGCCACGTCAGCATCGGCATGCCGGTGCATATAGCTTTCAAAGTAGAGTTCCAGCCACAGTGTGTCAGGAACCCTCCACTTGAAGGATGTGACAGTATTAGTAGATGAGGAGCCCAACCTCGAATTATAAGACTCTTACCTTTGATTCTTTCTTCAAAACCATCTTCCTTAATCCACTTTTCTAGCGCCTCTAATTGATTCCCTTCTCTAATTACCCAAATGAAGGGTCTTATAGATTCTTCTAAGGCTAAACAAATCTTAATCAATTGAATTGTAGTTACATTACTTAAGCTTCCAAGGCATGCATAAATCACACTCTTTGGCTTTTGAGAATCAAGCCAATTTTGATGCTTCCACTCTTCAACTGAAACATTATTTCCTCTTTGAACCTTCTTCAACTGATCCTTGTTGATCAGTGACACCGGACCAACACACCACACTTTATCTTTTTTAACCGTCTTGTACATTCTTTCATACTCAAGCTCCAATTCTTGAAACGAATTCATGATTACTCCAAAAGAACCACTTTCAGCTGCATAAATCTCTTCACTAAACCTGCTCCAATTCTCGTCCACCTGTGTCGGTACCTGCGATTTAGTGACTTCAATTTCATCCGGTAAATCCGGTATAACGAAGTACTCTATTTCATCCTCAACACTATTCCTCACATTACTTGTATGCAAAGTGTTTCGTCCAGAGTATGCTTCCGAAGTATGGTCGGCGTCACGACAGTGAGAGGATTCGGAAGCGTTCTCCTGCGAACCTTTGACCTCGGCGTAGACCCTGCAAAAAGGACTCCGACGCTCAAGTCAATTACGAGAATAACAAACTTAAAAGCAATAACGTTAAGAAAATGAAACTGGGAAGTGATGAGTAGGTGGTGATTGCCCTGTATATCCTGTTTTGGCGAGTTAAGCTCGTCTGGTTAAATAGGTTGGACCTCGAGTAATGCTCGGTGCTGTTGTTAGTAGGATTTGATTTCGAAATTCTGTTACACAAGGATCTCGGTATGATTTGAATTAATGGGTTTATTCTCGGTTGTATGGTTTGTTTGTCGAAGATATTGGAAGATTTGGCCGAGGATATCGGTGAGGTACACAGCCCCCAAGCTCGGCATGAGGAACATGTTGAGCTTTTCTATATCTTCGGCCTGTTTGTTTTTGGAGTTTTAATGTGGATGTATTGCCTGGGTAGCCCCAAGCTTAACGTGTTTCTCTTGCTAAGCTGCTTTGGGCCTAGATAATTGGGCTTTGCGCAAACTATGTTTTGTTTTTGTGTGTTGTTGGTGTTTGTGTTTTTTTTTTTCGTAGGCGGGAAGTGGGGAGACGCCAGTTGTGATTAATGGGGAAGTGGGAGGGTTACGTGGAGTAATGTGTCGAAGTAACTCCTTGTCCCCTTATCCGTTAGGCTTCTGCGAGTTTGGTTTTTGTTTTTGAGTAGCAAGATGAGTAAGAAAGGTAACTTTCTTTCATTTTTCATTTGTCTTTTTCGTTACTGTTTGTAGTTAGTTTGCATGGGTAAGAAGGGAGTTGATGTGGATGAAAATGACCCTTATGGCTGGGTTGATAGCGACGTTAAGTCACGGGCTTCAGTGTTTAGTAGTTTTGATATGCTGTCGCAATTGAACAATGCGAGGTAGGTCACGGGTGGAGACAGTTTGAGGGTTAGGTTCTTGCCTTGCGAGAAAAGTGATAGGGTGTGTGAGAAAAGGGGTGACTGGGCGTACTTTTACATGTATACTTGCTTGTTGACGGAATTGGGTGTTCGCTTTCCCTTTACTGATTTTGAATGTGGTGTGTTATCTCTGTTAAATTATGCTCCCACGCAGCTTCACCTTAATTCGTGGGCTTTTGTTCGTGCCTTTGAGTGTCTTGTGGAGTATCTGGATTGTTATCCTTCCCTTGGGGTGTTCTTTTCGCTATTTCAAGCGAAGGGTGTTTGGAAGGGTGGCTGGGTGAACTTAAGTAGTCACCCTGGACGAGCTATCTTCAGCCTGTACAAGTCCTCTTTTAAGGATTTCAAAGAGTTTTTTGTGAAGGTTCAGATTTGTGAGGAGTGTTATCCTTTTTATCTTGATGCTATGATGGAAGAGAGGTTTCCGATTTTCTGGTCTCCTGATCCTCGACAGGTTTTAGAGTGCGAGGATAGGGTGAAGAGTGAGGATTATCTTATCGGTTTTCTTATGTCTACTATGTCGTCCTCCGAGCTTTTGTCTATTCAGGCCTTGCTGAGGCTCGAGGGGAATAGGGAGGCTTTAGATGAATATCTAGGTATGCCTTTTGTTGGTTTTCTCGTGTTAATATTTTCAGGAGTTATCTGATTTTGTTGGTTGTTTTTGCTAGGTGAAAAGGCTTCAACTTTAACTACTGCTAATTTGAAGGCTTTCGTTTCTAAGGCTAAGAAGAAGGAAAAAGAAGAATCTTCAACAAATGTGGGAAAAGAGGGTGGGGGTTCTGTTGGTCAGGAGATTCCTCTTAAGAGGAAAAGAGGTGGGGGACCTTCAAAGGTGGTGGATCTGACTGGGGTGAAGGAGGATAATGTTGTCTTTACGGCATAGGAGATTGAGTCTGCCTACTAGAGTCAACTTGTCCTTCATGGTTATAGGGATGGGCCGAGTAACTCTATATGGTCGGCTTCGTTTTCGTTCATGGCAGTAGCTGATGAGTTTGCCCAGGTTGATGCTGATGTGAAGACGATTCATGATGCTGGGAAGATAGGAGTCGCACGTTATCTGCAGGTTTGCTTTACTTGTGGTGTTAGTTCTTTTGTTTTACTTGATTTGAGTATTGATTGACGACCTTTGTTATTTTAGGTCATGGGTGCTCGTTTGCTATCGATTGGGCGCACCTCTGAATTGGACGCTATCTTAGATGCAGATAATGTGGCTGCTGTGAAGAAGCTTAAGGAATCATTGCAGGAGAGGGATTCAAAGATTGAGAAATTAAGGGCTGAGGTAAAGAATGTGAAGAAGGCTTCTGAAACTGAAGTTGTTAAGTTGAAGGGTGACTTGGAGGCAAATGTTGCCGAGCTGGTGGGATTGAAGGCAAGAGTTGCCGAGCTTGAAGAGGAAGTTTTGACTGCCTTTACTCTTGGCTTTGATCGGGCTGTAGCTCAGATTGGTGTTGTCGCTCTGGATGCTGATGTGAGTTTGCTTGATGTAACAAAAATTGTAAGCAATGGTCGCCTCATGGATGATGGTACCCTGCCTGAGAATCAGGGTGAAAGTGAATCAGTGGAGAAGGGAGCAGATTAGAGGACTGCTTTGGTAATTTATTTTGTTTAATTGGACTTAGATATTTTGTACCCATATAGGGAGTTTGATGTTTTGATTGTAGATGTGCGCACATTATCTCAGTATTTGACACTATTGGTGTAGTGGTTATGATAATTAGATATTCTGGCTAGAAGTGTATATTTGATTATTTCTGTTGAGTACATGACTGATATGGGGTGGGGGACCTCATTAAAACCTCTCCAAGAAAAACCCTTGTTTTTTGGAAAAACCTTGTGCGTAGGAAAAAGAGTGTCTCCCCATGTCCATATCTTCTTATGATAAGTAGGATCTAAGAGATGATACATTCCATATTCCAGGGATGTCATTTCCTTGTAATGTTTAAAGTTTGTATGCTCCGTTGCCGAGGACTTTTGTTATTCTGTAAGGACCTTCCCATGTTGCGGCGAGCTTTTCGTGTGCTTGTGGTTTCCTTGCCTCCTCTGTTCGTCTTAAGACGAGGTCCTCCTCTGCGAAAGACCTGGATTTGACCATTTTGTTGTATTTCCTTCTTATTATGTTTTGCATTGCCTTGTGTCTTATCTCGGCCTTGTATCTGTCTTCCTCTATTGTATCCAGTTCTATTTGTCTGACGTCATCATTGTTTGGTGCCGAGGTTTCTTTTGCTCTTGCTGATGTTAGGGCGATTTCGACTGGGATCATTGCGTCGGCGCCGTAAACGAGTCGGTAGGGGGTCTCCTTGGTGGTTGTTTGTTTCGTTGTGTTGTAACTCCACAGTATTTCTGGGATCAACTCTGCCCACTCTCCTTTAGCTTCGCCGAGTTTTTTCTTGAGTGCCATAAGAATTACCTTGTTAGCTGCCTCGGCGAGTCCGTTTGTTTGCGGGTGTTCCACTGATGAAAAATGATGCTTAATTTTGAAACCCTGCAAAAATTCTACCAGGCTTTGATCGGTAAACTGCTGACCATTGTCAGTTATAATGGCATGTGGTATGCCGAAACGACAAATGATGTTTTTCCAAAGAAAAGCTCGGACTTTTTCAGCCCCTATTTTTGCTAGAGGTGTGGCTTCTATCCATTTCGAAAAATAATCAATTGCTACAAGTAAATATTTTACCTATCCGGGAGCTTTGGGGAATGGGCCGAGAATATCAAGCCCCCATTTATAAAACGGCCAGCTTACCTCCGAGGTATGTAGGTTCTCGGCTAGGTTGTGTATTGATGGTGCGTGCTTTTGGCAGCTGTCGCATCTTCTTACCTTTTCAATGCAATCACTCTTCATTGTTGGCCAATAGTAGCCCGCTCTGGCGACCTTAGATGCCAGGCTTATTCCTCCAATGTGGTTACCGCATACTCCTTCGTGGGTTTCATCCATGGCAATCTTAGCTTCATCTGTGCTTAGACATCTTAGTAGTGGTTGGGAGAAGCCTCTCTTGTATAAATCGGTTCCTATCAATGTGAAAGATGTTGCTCGCCTTTTAAATGCTCGTTCATCCTTGATGGTTGTTGGTATGGTTCCAGTTTGTAGGTATTGCTTGTATGGTGTTCGCCAGTCTTGTTCCTGTGAGATAGAAAATATTCTTTTGCCAAAGCTCGGTTCAGCGAGGGTTAGCTGAGATATAACAGAATCATGCATACTCTTCCTAGTTGTTGCTAGTTTTGATAAAGCATCTGCTCGGGTGTTTTGTTCTCGAGCTATATGTGTGATTTGTATGGAAGTGAAGTGAGGTATGAGTTCTCTTACCAGTGTGTGATATTTTTCTAACAATTGGTCCTTTACCTGAAAATTCCCGGTCACCTGCTGTACCACCAGCTATGAGTCGCAATATACCTGTAGGTGTGTTATGTTTAGGGATTGTGCAAGTCGAAGGCTGGCGAGTAGGGCTTCGTACCCGGCTTGGTTGTTACTTGTTTGAAATGAGAATTTGATTGACTGTTTTTCTTGGAGGTCGGATTTGTCTGTTAAGTATACTCCTGCCCCCGATCCTTCTGAGTTTGAAGCCCCATCTACGTAGAGCTCCCATGTGTGTTCATGATCTGCTTGGTCTGTTAACTCGGCTACAAAATCTGCCAAGAATTGTGCCCTTACTGTCGTCCTCGGCTCGTATGTTATGTCAAATTCAGATAATTCTATCGACCATTTGGTGAGTCTTCCTGAGACCTCGGGTCGGGTAAGAATCTGTCGCAAGGGCTGATTTGTTCTAACGATGACTTTATTGCTTTGGAAGTAATGCCTTAATCTTCTTGCTGTAAGTATCAGTGCATACGCTAGTTTCTCCATCGGTGGATATCTGAGTTCGGCATTTTGCAATGTTTTACTAACGAAGTAGACTGGTTCCTGCTTATCCTTTATCTCCATGGCGAGTACTGAACTGATAGCCTTTGGAGATACTGACAAGTATAACAGTAGTGGCTTTTCGGGGTTCAGCTTCTGTAAGATCGGCGGGGACGAGATTATGGCCTTCAATTTCTGAAAAGCTGTTTCACACTCCGTATTCCAGTTAAACTTTGTTTGCCTTTTTAGTATGTTGAAAAAATGCTGAGAATGTGTTGATACACTTGGTAGGAATCGAGAAAATGCGGCCAGCCTTCCATTTAGTCTCTGGACCTCCTTTACTGTTCGGGGATGTCTCATGTTAATGATCGCTTCACATTTTTCGGGATTTGCCTCGATGCCTCTTGATGTCAGCATGAAGCCTAAGAACTTTCCCCCCTTAACTCCAAAGGCGCACTTCTCCGGGTTGAGTCGCATGTTGTGTTTCCTTAACTGACCGAACACTTTTTCTAGGTCGGCATCATGGGTGTGCTCTTGTTGACTTTACGACCATGTCGTCAACATATACCTCCAGATTTTTCCCTATTTGTTTGTTGAAGACTTTGTCCATGAAGCGTTGGTAGGTAGCCCCTGCATTCTTAAGGCCAAAAGGCATAACAGTATAACAGTAATTTTCCAGTTCAGTTATGAAAGCTGTCTTATCCTTATCTTTTGGATGCATTAATATCTGATTGTAGCCAAAATATGCGTCTAAAAAACTTAAAACATTATATCCTGATGCATTATCTACCAATTTATCTATGCATGGGAGTGGATAGGCATTCTTGGGGTATGCTTTGTTCAAGTTAGTGAAATCTACGCACATTCGCCACTTACCTGAGGCCTTTCTTACCATAACCACGTTTGATAGCCACTAGGGGTGTTCAAAACCGATCCGGACCGAACTAAATTGACGGACCGAACCGAAAAAACCGAAAACCGAAATAATAAAAAATCGAAAACACCGAAAAAAATTTGTTTTGCTGTTTTTTGTGCGGTTCGGTTCGGTTTTCGGTTTTGACTTTGAAAACCCTAACCGAACCGAACCGAACCGGTTAGGAAAAAACCCTAAACATTACTAACCCTACCCCCCACCAGACCCCCACCCCCCAAACGTAACTGTGCGCTAGTGTGTGAGCGTCTAACCCTAACCCCCAAATTCCCATCGCTCTCTCTTCTCCAAATCTCCACACCTGCTGACCTGCGCACCCGTGCCTGCGGCACCCACCACCGCGAAGACTTCGGCCCGTCGCACATCAGGCCAAGATGAAGCCTTCCTCTTCGCGAAGACGCGGACAGAGCAGAGAAACAGTCCAACACGAAGCCTTGCTCCCGTCGCACATCAGGCAAGCACGCCACCACCCACTGACTCGACACGGCAGCAAAGCACCACGCCGTCGCTGTTGAGACACCACCACCCAGCAGCGTTTCTGGGTTCTGGCCACGAACGATCATCAGTTCAACCCAGCACCTCCCAGTCTCCCACTCAGCCTTCCTCCCAAGTCAATATGGAGCTTGAGCCACCGATTCAGGTAATGTTTACCATTTGTTGTTTACTGGTAATTCTGTTCATATATTGGAAATGTCCTGCTTTTATAGCCTTTTATCATTTATATCTGCTATTTGGATTTTCTCATTAGTGTTGATTTGTTGCTACTTGCTGTTGATCTGTTGATTTGTTGCTAAGTTTTGTTGATTTATAGCCTTTTTTTCCACGTTAATACTTACAGACAAATGCATTGTTGATTTGTTGCTAGTTGCTACTTGCTGTTGCTGGCTTGCTTTTAATGGTTCATTTTATTGTTGTTTAATGGTTCAATATATTGGAAATGTCTTGCTTACTGCCTTGGTGGTTGCTGTTTAGTGGTTCATTTTATTGTTGTTTAATGGTTCATTATATTGGAAATGTCCTGCTTGCTGCCTTGCTGGTTGCTGATTAATGGTTCATTTTATTGCTGTTTAGTGGTTCATTTTGTTGTTGTTTATTGGTTCATTATATTGGAAATGTCATGCTTGCTGCCTTGCTGGTTGCTGTTTAGTGGTTCATTTTATTGTTGGTTTTGTTGCTGCCTTGCTGCCTTGCTGGTTGCTGTTTAAGTGTTTATTGTTCATTTTATTGTTCATATTATTGTTTAGTTTATTGTTGGTAATTTGGTATTACTGGTTATTGAATTATTGTTCAATGTATTGAGATCAGTGTATTGTTCAGTTTATTGTTGATAATTTGGTATTGCTGGATTGCTGGTTATAGATTTATTTTTCAGTTTATTGCTGGATGCTGGTTATTGATTTATTGTTGAATGTTGATAACTTGGTAATTGCTAATGCTAAGAGTAGCTGGAGGTGTTCTTCAATGTTTCAACATTGAAGTTGATAAAATATGCAGTGGGAAACTGGAAATTTTTTTCATATTCTAAGTTAAGAAACCTGTGGATTTTTAAAATAAAGAAAATTTCATGGTGAATATGTTTGTTTCATTTTTCTGTTCTAATTTGATGGAAAGTAGTTCCACTTGCTCAATACTACTACCTGTCTCAAAATTATTGTTATTTCGACCAAATTGGTACATCCTGAAATCCAATGCTAAACCGTCCAAACTATATGGCTTGATTATGCATGATTAGGTAGAAGCTAAGTTGGGGATATGTATCCCACATATTGAGTATTTGAAGTTTGTTATGTATCAATTTGAGCATAATTTTAATATACAGAACATGGATGCTTTATATTGTTTTCCTAACTCGCATTCTTTCACTGCAGATCTTCAATCTGCTTATTTGGGTTAAAGATCTCTGTTATTCTCAATCATGGCAACTAGTAAGCAATCATATATGCCTTCCCTGCTTTTAGTCTTCCTTACTTGAACTCGTTTTTGCTTTTTTGAGATAAGATATTGAATGTATATTATTTCCTTACAGGAGTGTATTTGCCAAAGCTATGTGAGAAGCACAAGACAAACCCTCACCGTGCCATGGATGAGCTAATGAGCTCAGGAGAAGCAGCCCCAAGACCTATTTCTAATCTCTTTTAAGAAATTTTATCAGCATCTGTCCCTTCTCCATAGTGATCATCATCATCCTTTTTCAATCTTCTCTTCAAGAGATGGTACAAATTTTAATGGGTTGGGTTCGGATTTAAACACTGCTGTTGGTATAGAGTTTAGCATTAAGTATGTAACTAGTTATATATGTGTTATCCAAATTTGTGAAATTTTGGAAATATTGTTGGTCCTCTTTTTAAGAGAGATGATATAAACTTCGATACAATAAGAAAAGTGTTATTTCGGTTTGTCGATTTCAATGTTATGACTTTGCATAATAGTATGGTAGAATTTTTTTTTATTTGATTGAAAAAACCGAACAAACTGAACCAAACCAAACCGATTTTAATTGGTTTGGTTTGGTTCGGATGACCTTGACAAAAAAATCGAACCAAACCGAACCGCACTTTAATTAGACGATCGGATCGGATGGCTTTTCTCTTAAAAACCGAACCAAACCGCACCGCGAACACCCCTAATAGCCACGTTGTGAATCGGAGCTCTTCTATGAATCCTTCTCAGAGGAGCTTCTGGGTTTCCTCGAGACATGCTGCGCGCTTCTCGTCTCCCATGTTTCGTTTCTTTTGGGAGACAGGTTGTGCCCTTGGATAAATTTGCAATTTGTGGCATATGAGGTTCGGGTCAATGTCAGGCATATCTGTTGGTGTCCAGGCAAAGAGATCGGCATTTCGCCGAAGTAGGCTTGTTATCTTTTGTTTTGTTCCTGAAAGGAGAGAAGAGCTGATGTGAGTGTAGTGGTTAACATTGTTATCCAATTGTACCTTTTCAAGCTCGTCTATTGGTGCTGGCTTGTCATGGAGATCTCCTCGTGGATCGAGCTCGGCAATGCCTGATATGTTAGCGACGTTGTATGTGCTTTGGGTTGGCCTAGGTCTTTGCCAGATATCTGTTCTGATTTTCAAGCTTTCATTGTAACACCTGCGAGCTTCAATGTGGTCGGAATGTATGGTGGCTATTTGGTCCTCTTGTACCTGGAATTTGACACATAAATGAAGCGTGGAAACAATGGCACCAAAAGAATTTAGAAAAGGTCTACCCAAAATAATATTGTATGGGCTAATGCAATCGACTACGAGGAACTGCACGTCCTTGGTTTTGCTCATGGGATGTTCGCCTAAGGTCGTCTTTAGCCAAATGCTACCGAGAATTGACACGCGCTCCCCTGAAAATCCGATCAGCTCCCCCGTAGAGGGTAGCAGGGTTCGTTCGCTGAGCTTCATCTTTTTGAAAGTTGAATAAAAAAGGACGTCGGCACTACTGCCGGGGTCGAGGAGGGCTTTCTTCACTAGGAGGTCCCCTGCTTGAATGGAGATCATTACGGGGTCGTTCAGATTATCTGAGTTGGTTTGACAGTCTGACTGTTTGAAATATATGTTAGGTATTCTCGGTTTGGCTGTCGATACATCGGCCGTTCGCTGGAGTGTTAGCATATCCCTGTATCGTCGCTTTCGCGCTGAACTGGTTTCACCTCCGCTTGCGAATCCCCAGAGATGCAATTGATGATTCCCCTGGTCGGTGGGGGTTGGGCTCTGGCTTTATCCAAGGTGTGCGAAGCTCGCTCTTGGCGTCGATCGCTAGGGTCGTCGGAGGTCCCCCTTGTTTTGCTACTGATGTACTTGTCTAGGTGCCCTTGTCTTGCTAGTCTTTCCAAGAGGTCCTTTGCGACTACACATTCATCAGTGGTGTGGCCGAACTTCTGATGAAAGGCGCAGCGTTTGGATTTGTCCACATAACGTTGGTCTTGGTATGAGCCGGCTCTGCTCGGTGGCTTTATCAGTTTGTTATGTAGTATCTCCTTGATGATGTCTTCTCTCCTGGCATTGAATCTGGTGTACGAGTCATATTTAGGTGTTAGCCTGAAGGGCTTCTTAGTGTCTTTGGCAGTTGGCCTATCCTCGTCCCTTTTGTTCGGCTGCCTTTCACTCCTCCGATTTTCTCGTAATTCTTCTATTTCGATTTGCCCAGTCGCTTTTTCTCGAAACTCCTCCAATGTCTTTGGCTTTGCTACTGCTATTGCTTCTTGGAATTTCCCTGGGCGCAAACCACTCTTTATGGCGTGCAGTTGGACTTCTGGATTAAGGTTAGGGATCTCCATAGCCGCCGTCGTGAAGCGAGTCATATAGTCCTTCAGGCTCTCGTGCGTTCCTTGTTTGATAGTACTGAGATAGTTTGAGTCTCGTACGTAAATCTTGGAGGCCGTGAACTGATTAATAAAGAGCTTGGAAAAGTCGTCGAAACTCGTTATTGAACCTGCAGGCAAATTAGAAAACCATAACAGCGCAGCACCATCCAAAAAAGTAGGAAAAGAACGGCATAATATGAGATCGGAGTCACTATTGAGGAACATCATAGACTCAAATTTAGTAACATGAATCTTAGGATCTCCGATCCCTTTATAAGGTACCAGCGTCATAGGGAGCGTAAAATTTTGAGGCATCTTAAAGCTCATAATTTCTTCAGAAAAGGGGTTAGCTCGCCGCCTCCCGGTCTTCGGGGTTTTCTCCTCCGTTTTGGCATTGGACTCTGATTGGTGTTCGTCTTGCTGATCAGTGTTTACTTCTTTGTTGATATTTTTCCTTTCACCTTTATTCTGCAAGGTGGCTAATAGCTCAGCCATTCGCTGATTTTCTGCGAGTAATGTCGCGTTTGCTGCCACAAGGTCGGGACCGGCATGCTGATGGGTGCCCGATTGATCCGTCATGCTTCAGTTCCTGAAAAAATAAGAAAGAGCACAAGGTGTATGGGGTTACACTTGAAAATGAAGAAAAAATCGGGCCCCACGGTGGGCGCCAATTGTTCCGTCCAGAGTATGCTTCCGAAGTATGGTCGGCGTCACAACAGTGAGAGGATTCGGAAGCGTTCTCCTGCGAACCTTTGACCTCGGCGTGGACCCTGCAAAAAGGACTCCGACGCTCAAGTCAATTACGAGAATAACAAACTTAAAAGTAATAACGTTAAGAAAATGAAACTGGGAAGTGATGAGTAGGTGGTGATTGCCCTGTATATCCTGTTTTGGCGAGTTAAGCTCGTCTGGTTAAATAGGTTGGACCTCGAGTAATGCTCGGTGCTGTTGTTAGTAGGATTTGATTTCGAAATTCTGTTACACAAGGATCTCGGTATGATTTGAATTAATGGGTTTATTCTCGGTTGTATGGTTTGTTTGCCGAAGATATTGGAAGATTTGGCCGAGAATATCGGTGAGGTACACAAAGCATCATAACACATTAAACAGAAGCAACTAACTCCAGCAAAAGAAACCCTTGGAATCTTGAATTTCTTAGCGACGTGGATCGTGTACGGTAGATTCATATTGGAGACTATGCAGCATGCCGGCGGCGACAACTCTTCGAAGATCTTTTCCACCGGTTCCCTTAGAAGACTTGCTGCGTTGAAAAAATTGAAAGCATTGCCAAGTGAATGAAGCATGTCAAGATTCTCACATCCTTCTGGCAAGCCGGTTTCTTGATATGGAAACTGAAGCTGGATTTGTCGAATCTGGTAACCGGAATGAATGTAGCGAGCGAAGGTTGATGTGAATCTTGCTGCGTTTTGCGGGGTTGTGATAATCGTGACAATAATATTGTTATTGTGCTGAAGTAATAACTTTGCTAAGTCCATCATCGGAATCAAGTGGCCTTGTGCCATTAATGGAAACAGAACAAATGGAGCTGTGGTGTTTGGGGAGCCATTTTTGTTTCCTTGAAAATGGATAATTTAGGTTTAGTGTATTGAATAATTTTACTTGGACTCTAGCTTTATAAACTACATTTCGGTTTTGATGACGTAAATGTCTACATAGGCAATCTAAAAAATATTATATATTTTTTATTTTTAATAAAATTATTTGATAAAATATAAAATAAAATATCCTTTATATTATTAAAAAATTAAAAAATAGTATAATCATCAATTCATATATAAATATATTATCTGCACACTAAAATAAGTTATTATTATGATGTACTTGTATATAGGGATAGATTCAGAAATATTATCATAGCGTCAATAACATATATAATATTAAAAAATTATGCAAAAAATTATATAATGTAAAATATATTATAAAAAATATAACGATAGAGAATATATTTTAAAGTATAAAAAATATGTGTGTATTTTTTACTAACGAAGGGGTGGATTCTTTTTGTGGCAAATTTTTCAGTAATTTTCTTTTCAATATAATTAAAAGACAATTAACAAAAATTTTATCTTTCATTTTGTTTCTAAGTTATTTCACAATATTTATAACTGAAAAAATCTCTCAGTTGTAGCAGGTGAATCAGAGAGAATTACTATCAAATGAATCAAGAAGGACGGTCACACAAAGAAAAAGAATCTATTTTATCGGATTTGAAAAATTTTATTTAATTAAAAATATTAGTAATAATATCTTTTTCAGATTTTTTTAATATTGTTATTTACTTTTTAGATATTACAAATCATTAATATTTGAATTAGACTGGACTTTTATTTATACTAAACTAAATTCTAAATAAATTTTTTAAAAAATTAAATCATACTTAATAACTTATTACTATTAATTTAAAAAAAAAAAAGCTAGTGGGGTCGTTGCCTCCACTCTCCCCCTATGTCCGTCCCTACTTTTATATAAATAAAATAATGTTATATAACTAGCAAATATTATTATTTTTTGCTAGTACTTAGTCAATAATAATTTGAACTCATATTTACAGGATTTGCACACAAAAAACATATAGTTTGCATTTATATTTATCAAAATTTTATACATATAAATCAATACAGTTTGTATCTATATTTTTTAGAGTTTACACACATAAATTAATAAAATTTATTTATTAAATATAATTTAATATTTGTACTTGCTAAATAATAACAAAAATATTAAAAAATTACTAATTTTAATTTTTTTATATAAATATATATAATTTAATTTATTTTTAATATATATTTTAATATATTCTATTTTAATGACTTAATGTATGTCCATAATTGATTCATATATTATTGTGTTGTGTCTCCGAAAATCTCTTTACAATCAACATCATGTGTCTTTGGATCCGATGAAATTATGTACGTATGTATATCTGAATGCACAAAGTGCAAGAGATTTCCCATTGGATTTGACAACCTGTCCAATTACTTATTTGAACGTTTCAGTCTGTCTCCATGAGTCCATGTATATCCATCCCTCCTATCCTGAGAAATTCATTATCGTTGTTGAATTTAACCAGTTGGGTTAGGGAGTGGGTATTGAGTGGCTCTTAGAGTCAGGTTTGGGTTATTGGGCTTAGCCCAAAGTCCAAAAAAAAAAAAACCAGTTGGGGGAAGACGGCCGGCCACACATATATAAGTTGTTTGTTAAAATTTTTATTTTTTATAAGTAAATATAAAAATAGATGAATAGACAAGTTAATTCTTGGTTCTTGGATTCCAAACATACAAAGAAAAAAAATTAAACATACTAAAATAAAAGGTAAAAAACTATTACATTAGCCACGCATAGAGATTAAACTCACATCTCAATTTTTTTTAAAAGAAAGGAAAAAAATATGATACTATATTCAAATAATCAAATGGTTGAGTTTAGAAAATAATTAATTTTTAATTATGATAATAAATACTTAGTTAAGTTTAAAAAATCTAGAGTATTTATTCAAATTGGTCCCCAACGAATTTTGAAGTGGACGTTTTAGTCTCCAACAAAATTTAATTACACAATTAGTTCCCAATGTTTATAGACGTCCGTCACTTTAGTCCTTCTATTAGTTTACTCCGTAAAATCCTAACGATGGAGTCCAACATGTCACGTTAAGGTGAGTCAGACATTAAGTGACCCGTTAGATTGAAGACAAATTGATCCCTAAAAAGACAACAACAAAAACATTATTGTATGATGCCTTAAAACCTGAAACAATGGTCTGGAGGTCATCACCATCTTCGTTACTCTGAAAACGTGAAACCATGGCAAGTGGAGGGAATTGAACAAGCTCTTATCGTCGATGAGCTAGAGGTGGCGGAGATGGTAGCACTAGCAGTGCTTCAAGTGGCGATAAATATGGAATTGCAAGAGGAGAGAATCCAAGATGCCACTGCGGAGCCTATGCCATTGTTGCGGAGTCTGGAAAGAGAAGAATCCAAGAAGACCTTTCTTTGGGTGTTCTTATTACAGGGTAAGAAATATAGGGTATGCTTACCTTCTTATGGATTGCAAAATTTTGTTCATGGATTTACTCTGATTTTTTGCATTTTACCCTTTAATATAGGAAAATATTTCACACTGTGAATTCTTTATATGGTTTGACAAGATTTTTTCCTATGAAATACAAGGTAGCCAGTATAATGTTGTACTGGAAGAGAGGGTGAAAAAGTTGACAGATTTGGCAGATGAATTGGAGAAGAAGACTAAAAATGCAAGTAAAAGGAGGGAGCATAGCAGTCAATGCAGAAGTGTATTTGTTTTATACTAGGTTTTTTTATTTGTCTTTTTGTAGGAAGGATGTATGTAAAAAAGGAATAGAATTAGGTTCTTATAATGGAAAGATATCTTGTAGTTGGATAAGTGATCAAAGTGTAATTGCTAATATGTAGTATGTCAGAATTGTTTAATGAAACTTCCTTTGTCCAATATTATAATCATGTGCATTCACAAAATAATGCTCCAAGAACCTGATTTAATAAAAATCAAAGCACTCATAATTATCAAAATAGTGAATAACCATAATTTCACATAATTGAAACCAAGCATCAACGTTTTCGAATATTCCAACCAAAAACTTACTTTTAGCCAGTTTATATCTGCTTCTAGCATCAAAGATACATTCCAAAAGTCTATCTTAAAGTTGCATAGCTGCACTACATAACCACAATAGGTTACCAAATGGTCTAAAAAAACTAAACAAAATAACTACGGTCAGCATAAGATCACATAGCAGTATCATTTCTTCTTTTGAAGCTTGAGTCCTGGTGTAGGCATGAACTTGAATATTTTGGCAGCAGTTTCAAAGTTTGTAGCAGCAATTGCTTCTGAAGAGACTCTTGGTATCTGATTCAGATGGAGTGACCTAAGTGCAGGTGCAGATGGCCTGTAGATCGAGGAGTTAGAGTAGATGGGGGTGAAGGTCTTGGAGCTGGAACAAGTGTCGCATGAGGTGTTGGAGTAGTGACTGGAGCTGCATGAGGTCTCAAAATTTGTTGTTCGAGTCTTGGAGGCCTAAAACTTGTTGTTGCTGCAACTTGGTTAGATGAGTTAGTAATGTGCTCTTGACGCCACATGAATTGACAAGACAAGTAAATACATAAATGGCATATAATTCATCAAATTTAATCCAATTTAGAATAGTACCTGTGGTTGTAGTTGAGGGGCAGGGTTACTTGTACTTCCTCCTTTGACCGTAGTGCAGTGGTGGATCTACTTCCACTACCCTTTTTCTTACCCTTATTCTTTGGTGGGGGTTTAGGCTTTAGTGGTCCTTTGCATGTGTTTTGCATTGTGACCAACTTCACCACATTTTTGACAAGTAAGCTTGAATGTTCTTCATCCCTTTGTTCCATCACGCACGTCCTCAACTGGGTCCGCCTTCCTTTTTTTCTTCGTGGGGTGGCCTGTAGGCCTTCTAATACTAGGTGGCTCTGGAGATAGTAGTCCAGTCTTTACTTAATACTCTTCTGAGTTGACAGGTTTGATGACATGCTCATATGTTGCTCTAAATGCATCCATCTTTAGCCAATGGTGCACATATGGTTCTGGCCTGTCACACCTCTCTTGAATAGCTGCCAATGCATGAACACATGGTATTCCTACAGATGATTAAGTGGCATTGACATACGTGCAGCAGAATGCATATCTTAAATACATATAAGTCAAATACAATATTTAATTACTACCTGTCAGTTGCCACACATTGCAAGTACAAGTTTGCCTTTTAAGATGCACACCAACCTTCTTTGAATGTGTCTATACCTCAAACACATTACGATCATTGTCACCAGTCCATCGAACTGTCTAGAACTTAGTATCCTTCATAAGGTTGCCCAAACACAGCAGAGGCGTTGAGGTGACATGATGAATAGCGTTTGAAAGACAGTTGCATAAGGCACCCTGCTGATGGCCAAGCATGGAAGAACTTGGACAATCAGTACCCAAACTTTTCAAAAGAACTTCGCAACTTGAGGCTTGGTTTGGCAAGTGACAGTTTTAATCCTTTTCGAACTATGAACGTGTCACATAGCACATGACCAGTTGTTTTAATGGTGTACAACTTTTCTCCTTGGATGTCCATGAAGTCAGAATATTGCATGCTCTCTTTGCTCATACCTGGACCTTGTTCACCAGAAAATAATATTGATGTTTTTTTGCGACCATTGATCGAAGAGCTGAAGGAGCTATGAATGTCAGGGATAGATACATATGATTCTTTTAAAAATGAAACTTTTCAAATGCATATTTCACTTCTTTGGACAATCAATGATTTCCCAGCGTATGCGATGTTGTCCGGTTGGAGTACCAAAGGAAAGTTGGCTTGCCCTTGTTGTAACCATGACACTTCTTTTTGTTATTTGAAACATAGCCAAAAGACAGTTTACATGGACCATAAGAGGTTTTTGCTAGGTGATCATGCTTGGAGGTCTAACAAGAGATCTTTTAATGGAAAAATAGAATTTAGGGATCCACCACAAATGTTAATAGGTGAAGAGGTTCTAGATATGCTAAAGTCAGTAGATAATGCTTTTGGGAAGACGCAAAGCAAAAGTAAAGGCCAATGAAAAAAAAGATCAATCTTTTTTTAGTTACCATATTAGCAGTATTATGTGATCAGGCACAACCTTGATGTAATGCATATAAAAAAAACATAGTCGACAGTATAGTTGGCGCCTTATTGGATATTCTTGGAAAGACAAAGGATCATGCAAAGGCTCGTAATAATCTTAAGGATATGGACATTCGAAAGAATCTTCACCCAATAAATACGAAGGATGGCAAAAGAACTAAACTTGCTAGAGCATGCTTCTCCATGACAAAAGGGGAGAAATCCATTTGTTGTGGTGTTTTGAAGAAAACAAAATTGCCTAATGGAACTGCTTCAAACATTTCTTGTTGTGTACAACAAGAAGAGAGAAAACTTTACGGTTACAAGACTCATGATGCTCACTTCATATTACATTACCTGTTGCAAATACCAATCAAGAGCATTCTTCCAGATCATGTTGTTGTTCCTCTAGTTCACTTATGTTCCATTTTTCATTGGCTATGTCAAAAGAAAATCTCTTTAGAAGAGATTAATGGTTTAGAGTCAGAGATTATAGCGACTTTGTGCCAGTTAAAGAGGATTTTTCCCCTATCTTTTTTTATATAATGGTTCATTTGCCTATTCATTTAGCTAATGAAGTAAGGTTAGGTGGTCCCATCCAGTTTTGATGGATGTATCCGATTGAGAGATACATGTGCACACTAAAAAAGTATGTTTGTAATAGAAGTCGTCTAGAAGGATCAATTGTAGAGGGTTATTTGGCTGAAGAGTGTTTAACTTTTTGTTCAAGATTTGCATGAGGGAGTGAAAACAAGATTCAATAGAGTATCTCAGAATAATAATGAAGGCACTTCAACCAAAGATCCTGATTCAAATTTGTTCATAAACAAGGGAAGTCCATTGGGTGGAAAAAAAGGACAACTAATTATTTTGGATGAGAAGTCACTCCTTCAAGCAAATGCATATGTGTTGAACAATTGCGTTAATGTAGAGCCTTACATGAGGTAACTTTTCACTTTTCATTTGTTCTATTCCTTAGACTAATTTTGGTAGCATTACATAATAATACACATCCCTTGTAGAGAACATGGTGAGCAACAACAGCAAAACAAGCGGAAGTGAAAATGGAATGTTGTTAAAGATAAGAATGAAGACTTTATAGAATGGTTTACAAGACGTGTTGTGAAGGATGATGTTCCCGGTTGGATACGCCAGTTGTCTAAGGCTCCAAATAAAGTTGCAAAATCATTTTTTGCTTATGTCGTCAATGGGTACAGATTTAAACTAAGCGGTGAGAAGTGATGCGAAAAATACAAAATAGTGGTGTCACTGTGGTGGCTGAAACTACAAGCTTTGCTAGTGTTAAGAACAAAAAACCAATCAAGGCCAATATAAGATATTATGGTAGAATCATGGATATTGTTGAGTTATACTATTATAGCCAATTTAAAATTGTGTTATTTAAGTGTGAGTGGTTTATGGCTGAGAAAGATAATTATGGTTTGACATATGTTCATTTCAACAAAAGATGCTACCAAGATGAACCATTTGTGTTGGCAAGCCAAGCACACCAGTGCTTTTATGTGAAAGATCTATATATTTTCCAAAAGCATTATGTGATGAAAACGGTTGCAAGAGACTTGTTTAACATTGGTGTCTAATTACAATTTGACCCTAACATAAGAGAGCCACATGAATATGCGATAATCCAATACCCTTAAGTGATATTGGTGAGGTAGACTTGGTTAGACAGGGTGTGGGACCTACTATTGTTGATGTGACACCGAAGAAGATCAAACCTAAAGAAAAAGAAATAGAGTCGGATGAATTTGACAATGATGCTGAAATTTAGTGACTACAAGGTCTTGGATTATGTTGATGCTTTATTTGTCCTCTTTTTTTGCAATTGAATTATGTTGATGCTTTACTTGTCGTCCTTTTTTGCAATTGCCCTCTCTTGTTGTAATTGAAATATGTTGATCCTTTATTTTCCTCTCTTTTTGCAATTGAATTATGTTGATGCTTTATTTTGACCTCTTTTGTTGTAATTGAAATATGTTGATCCTTTATTTTCTCTCATTTTGCAATTGAAATTATGTTGATGCTTTATTTTGACCTCTCTTGTTGTAATTGAATTATGTTGATACTCTCTTTGATCTCTTTTTTTGCAATTGAATTATGTCGATGCTTTATTTGACCTGTCTTTTTTTGATACAGGATGTACAATGAAGGAAATTCCAAAAGAAAAAAGTTAAGGACCCTATCACAAATAGAGTTACAAAGAAATCCCTTAAAGATGAGGAGTCTAGTAAAGAATTCAGAAAAATTCAATTCACGAGTACTTATGCATTGCTAAAACAATTTCAAATCAAAAGGGGACATGTATTAGCTACATGTGGGGATAGTAGCAAAGATAAGATAAAACAAGGGAAAGGGGAAGATGTCAACAAAGAAGGTGACAAGAGTTGACGATGAAGGTCAAAGAAAAATGCCAACCAAGAAGATAACAAACAACAAAGACAAGGTGATCAATGAAGGTGAGGGTCAAATCAAGATGCCAACAAAGAAATTCAACGAAGAAAATCATCTAGTCAAGATAAAAGCCAATGAACATGAGGGTCAAAGTGGGAAGAAGCTGACTAGGAAGAAGGGGGCCAATGAAGAAATCAAAGGTGGAAGATGATAAGGCCAAGATGAATACCAATGACGGTGATGGCCAAAGCAAGAAGCCGACTGATAAGATGCCAACGAAGAAATCGAATGAAGAAGATGCCAACGAAAAAGAAGAACACAAGATCAAGTCTCTTATCCCAGCTATGACTTTAGATGAATTCTTCAAAAAATATGGGATATCATTGGATGAAAATGATAAAGAATATGAATATGATTATAATGATCACAATCTAAGTGTTGGTGATAGTTGTGGTAATAAAATCATCATAGAGCACTCAACTATAATTGAAGTGGTGATGAATCGAGAGGCGGTGGGGCAGACAAAGTACTTTAGGACGTGAAGACAACTCAATCCACCCTCGTCTTCTTTTCCAATGTGGTTGTCTTAATCCAAATGGTTGGACACATAACAAAGGTTGAAAATGAAAGCTCACATTACATAATACATACAAGCCTAACTTTGGAAAAGAAGGGATGATAGTAAGAGTTATTCATCAATTGGAAAGTTGAAGAAGGGACGGCAAAAGCTGAATAAGCTTATGCAGAAGTATACTAATATTCTGAAAAAGTATGTTGTCTCTATTTTTTTTACAGTAGATATGCCTTAATCCTCATCAAGATATAACTCTTGAAAACGTTGATAGGTCCAATTCTTTCCTCAATCAGCTCATTGGAATACAAATAATAAACTCGCTACTGCCACTTATTTCGACAAGCAATTGAAAAAGTTTAAGAGATTGTGTTTATCCCGGGAAAATTTGTTTATAAATAATATAAATAATATAAATAAAGTGTGGTGAATAATAAAGCAAACACACATACCAAGAAAGGAATATTAGTTATAAATGTCACACAAGTAAACGAATTAAACCCACCCAAATTCAGTGGACTAAACCCAGTTATGATATCCACCAAAACAAAAATGGATTCAATAACACCATAGCTCCATTTTGTTGTGTTCCTTTTAGTGGCACCGGGCCATATGATCCCAGTGATGGACATTGCAAAAATACTGCTTCAGCATAGCATTGTTGTCACGATAGTCACAACCCCACAAAAAGCAGCAAGAATCACATAAACCCCAAACCTTTGCTCATTAGAATGATTCTGGTTATCAGATTCGATTAATTTAGCATCAATTTCCACATCAAGAGATTTGCCAGAAGGGTGTGAGAATTTTGATATGTTACCTTCACTTGGCAATGCCGTTAATTTGTTGAACGCGACAAGCATTTTTGTGGGAACCGGTGGAGAAGCTTTTTGAAGAGTTGGTGCCGCTGTAGAGCTGCATAGTTTCTGATACGTGTTTGCCATATACAATCTACATTGCCGACAAATTCAGCATTTCTGGGATTTCTTTTACCGGAGTAAGTTGTTTCTGCCTCTTGTGTACTGAGTTTGCGCACCATTGATGTGAGAGAAAGCATAAAGGATGAATCAGAGGACTTTGTTGTGCCTGGTACATCAGAGAAAATTGAAGTAACCAAACCACTGGCATTATCACCAAACAATGAGAAATGGAACAAACTACTCAATTGTGGACTCACCAGGTAAAGTCTCCATCACTGCCGCCTCAACAAAAATGCTGTGGTCGAAAGAACTATATGCCACTTTTCCAATCCCTAGGTATCTACAAGTTTATCTTTTAACAGTAAGAATGCTTTTGGTATGTTGAAAATATTCTAATTAAAATGCTTATATAGGTAACTTCAGAAATCAACTTGGAAATTGAAAACATTTTCTAACTTAGAACTAACTACTCAAGTGAAACAGCAAGTCCAATACCTAAGGCCCAAAGAAAAAGCATTTTCGAACCATGTAGGTCACTTCAGAAATCAACTTGGAAATTAAAACAACTGACCTTATTCCTTGCCATGCATCTAATGATCATTTCCAGAAAAGTTTGTGCCTCATCATTTTTCTTTTCTCTAGAAGTGACAGCATTAGAGAGGTTTTAGTTGTCTTCCCATTGTAAAATCAAGGGCTTCCTTATTCTGATAATCCACTTTTACAAAAATGATCGATTATGTTTTTGACATCAGCATGATTTCCTCTAATGAAAAAATGATTGAAAAATCTTCTGTGCATTCTTCTACTCTTCCAGAGTTCAATAAACCATGTATAAGTATTTTGTATGTGTACAAATTAGGACAAATATCATCATCAACAATTTGGTTTAATAGTATAATTGCCTTGCCAAGTTGCTGCCTGTCGCATAACGCATGTAACAATATATTGTAAGTTTCAATATTTGGGTCCAAATTCTTGGAACAGATATATTGGAAAGGTTTCATGGCTTCATCAAATCTTTTATTCTTGCAATAACCACTAATCAAGATATTGTAACTCCAAACATTTGGAACAAAATTTCTTTCAAAGATGAGACTTTTAAATAATGCAATTGCCTCATCAAGATGCTGGTTTTTTCACACGAAATCTAAAAGGATATTATAAGTGTTTACATCGGGGAATGGTTGACCGTAATAATGCATTTCATTAACAATCTCCCATGTAGACAAGATTCTACCAGCTTTGCACAAGCCATCAACTAGAGAATTGTAAGTTACAATGTTTGGAACTATGTTCTTAAGAAACTATCTTTCCTCAAATTCATGGCCTCATCCACTCTGTTAATCTTGCAATAACCTTTAATCAAGATGTTATAACTCTAAACATCAGGCACAACACCCCTTTCAATTACCATATCAAATAAGTTTCTTGCCTCGTAAACTTTTTTGTTCAAATAATATCCATTCATCAAAATTGTGTAAGTAGTAATGTTTGGTTGCTGACCCCTTAGAATTATCACGTCGCACAAATCGTGGGCTTGTAATAGCATCTCTTCTTTGCATAATGCATCAATTATTATGTTAATGGTATACACATCTAGGTCGGTGTCTTTAACAAAAATCTCATTCAGCAATAATCCAGCTTCTTTCCATTGGCCGACATGACAAAAATCATATATTAATGAAGTGTAAGTGACAATATCAAAGGAAATTTCTCGACCAAGCATATTAAAATACAAATCTAGTGCATCATTCAAAAGTCCATCTTTGCACAACCATCAACAACAATATTGTACATTACAAGATTCAGCCTAACAAACTGACCCTCCATTTTCCAAAACCTTTGGAGAGCAACTCTTGTTTTTCCAGACTTACACAGCCCATTGATTAAGGTTCCGTACCTAACTTCATCAAACCCTAATCCTTTTGCAACTATTTTACCATTAATGTAAAGTGCATCCAAAATCTTACCACTAAGACACAACCCCTTCTTTAGTGTAGTAAAAGTTATAGCACTTGACTTAAAACCCCACTTAACAAACTTGCTCATTACCGAGAGTGCAAAACCTATTTGACCTGCATGGCCATAACAATTTATTAAGATGTTCAAAGTCACACTAAATAGTAGGATGCCCTTTGACTCCATCTGGGTATAAAGATGAATAGTCGTGGCATAATACTTCATCTTTACAATCGTTCCCAAAATTTTGGTTAATTCCACAATCGATGGCTGCGGATGCATATCAACCTTGCTATTAAATAAAGCTATAACATTTTTAATATTATCAAATTTTTAAGCATCTCGTGATGGGAGCGGCTGTGAATGAAGAAGACATAGGCTTGTACGGTGGGCATATGGCATAAAAGCAAGTAAGTTCGATGTTAGCAAAAGAAAGCGATGGAGTTTAGGGATTGCATACCGCGTTGCATACAACATGTCCTCTTAACATAAAAACTGATAATACTTCACGAAAGACAATTTTTCACTCTATGATTATCAATATTGCCTGAAACCGTTTAGCTATCTTAAGAATAAAGAAGACGACTTTAGATATTTAATACAATACAACTTTCCTATTTGTATTAAGAATATTTTAGCACAACAACTACAATTCATTTATCTCAATAGAAATTAAAAGCTAAGTAGTTGCCACAAACAAATAAATAAAAATAAAAGAAGAAAACTCAAAATTAGCACTTTAAAGCGAGAACAACAAAATCAGAGGCAAAGTGGCAAACACAACAATGGTGGAATCAAAAGCGGAAGCGGAAGCAGAACACGGAAAAGAGAGAACTGAGAAGAGTTGCAGAATCGAAGTGGAGAGAGGCATGTTATTGTTAGGGTTCTGCTTCACAATTGTTTTTTTTTCATTTTAAATATTTTATAATCATGCTACATGTTAGCTGTACATTTAAAGTAGGAGTTAAACCCTAAAATATTCCCTGTGGCTTCGTGCACTAAAATCGCCCGTAAAATTCTAATTGCACCAATTATGTCCCTGAGATTGACAAGAATGCACCACAATAGTCCCTGACCTATTTTGCATTAACGACGTGATGTCGTGACTTGATGACGTGGACTGTTAGTGACACGTGTCACTCCATGATTTAGCCACGTGTAATGGTATAATGATGTATTGACCAGTGACACGTGGCATGCTGATGTAGACGGTTGTGTCACGTGTGTCATAATGCTATTTGGCCATGTGTCTATTTGTGCCACGTATCGCCACAATATTCGTCCACGTGTCACTCGCTGTGTGATCATTGTAGATGCACCAAATTAGTTCCTCACTTTGCATTAAGTGACTCATTTTAGTCTCTGAAATTGAATGTCCGGTGACAACCATCCATATTAGCATGCCATGTGTCACCAGTCAACACATCATTATATCATTACATGTGATCAAACCATGGAGTGACACATGTCACTAACAACCCACGTGTCACCGATCAACATATCATCATATCATTACACGCGTGTATATCTTGTTTACAGTGTAAACGAGATAAGAGTTGGGCATGGCTATAAATATATGTCGTTGAAAGCAAGGTTTTGGTCCCGAATTTAAACTTTTTGACCACTTTCTCCTCTCTTTTATCCCTTTCTATCTATATTATCGAGAAATACGACAATGGCGCGCACAGAAGGTAATGATCGGAACATCAACCGGCTGAATGAGACTTGACGTTATGCCGGGGCACAGGACTCTGAGGTTAGTTTTGTTATCTTAACTTTTATGTCACTTCAGAAATCAACTTGGAAATTAAAACAACTGACCTTATTCCTTGCCAAGCATCTAATGATCATTTGCAGAAAAGTTTGTGCCTCATCCTTTTTCTTTTCTCTAGAAGTGACAGCATTAGAGAGGTTTTAGTTGTCTTCCCATTGTAAAATCAAGGGTTTTTCTATTCTGATAATCCACTTTTACAAAGATGATCGATTATGTTTTTGACATCTACATGATTTCCTCTAATGAAAAAATGTTTGAAAAATCTTTTGTGCATTCTTCTATTCTTGCAGAGTTCTATAAACCATGTATAAGTATTTTGTATGTGTACAAATTAGGACAAATATCATCATCAACAACTTGGTTTAATAGTATAATTGCCATGCCAAGTTGCTGCCTGTCGCATAACGCGTGTAACAATATATTGTAAGTTTCAATATTTGGATCCAAATTCTTGGAACACATATATTGGAAAGGTTTCACGGATTCATCAAATCTTTTGTTCTTGCAATAACCACTAATTAAGATAGTGTGAACAAAATTTCTTTCGAAGATGAGACTTTTAAATAATGCAATTGTCTCATCAAGATGCTGGTTGTTGCACACGAAATCTAAAAGGATATTATAAGTGTTTAAATCAGGGAATGGTTGACCACAGTAATGCATTTCATTAACAATCTCCCACGCAGACGAGATTCTACCAACTTTGCACAAGCCATCAACTAGAGAATTGTAAGTTACAATGTTTAGAACTATGTTCTTAAGAAACATATTTTTCCTCAAATTCATGGCCTCATCCACTCTGTTAATCTTGCAATAACCTTTAATCAAGATGTTATAACTCCAAACATCTGGCACAATACCCCTTTCAATTACCATATCAAATAAGTTTCTTGCCTCATTAACTTTATTGTTCAAACAATATCCATTCATCAAAATTGTGTAAGTAATAATGTTTGGTTGCTGACCCCTTAGAATCATCACATCGCACAAATCATAGGCTTGTAATAGCATCTGTTCTTTCCATAATGCATCGATTATTATGTTAAAGGTATACACATCTAGGCTGGTGTCTTTAACAAAAATCTCATTCAGCAATAATCCAGCTTCTTTCCATTGGCCCACATGACAAAAACTATATATTAATGAAGTATAAGTGACAATATCAGGGGGAATTCCTTGACCAAGTATATTAAAATACAAATCCAGTGCATCATTCAAAAGTCCATCTTTGCACAAATCATCAACAACAATATTGTACATTACAAGATTCGGTCTAACAAACTGACCCTCCATTTTCCAAAGCTTTTGGAGAGCAACTCTTATTTCTCCAGACTTACACAACCCATTGATTAAAGTTCCATACATAACTTCATCAAACCATAATCCTTTTGCAAATATTTTACCATTAATGTAGAGTGCATCCAAAATCTTACCATTAAGGCACAACCCCTTCTTTAGAGTAGTAAAAGTTACAACACTTGGCTTAAAACCCCACTTAACAAACTTGCTCATTATCGAGAGTACAAAACCATCTGACCTGCATGGCCATAACAACTAATTAAGATGTTCAAAGTATCACTAAATGGTAGGATGTCCTTTGACTCCAACTGGGTATAAAGATGAATAGCCGTAGCATAATACTTCATATTTATAATCGTTCCCAAGATTTTGGTCAATTCCACAATCGATGGCTGCAGATGCATATCAACCTTGCAATTAAATAAAGCTACAGCATCTTCAACATTATCAAATTTGTAAGTGTCTCGTGATGGAAGCGGCTGTGAATGAAGAAGACATAGCCTTGTACGGTGGGCATATGGCATAACAGCAAGTAAGTTTGATGATGGCAGAAGAAAGAAAGCAATGGAGTTTAGGGATTGCATACCTCGTTGCATATAACATGTCCTCTTAACATAAAAACTCATGATACTTCACGAAACACAATTTTTCACTCTATGATTATCAATATTTCCTGAAACCGTTTAGCTACCTTAAGCATGAAGAAGACGACTTTAGATATTTAATACAATACAACTTTCCTATTTGTATTAAGAATGTTTTAGCACAACAACTACAATTCATTAATCTCAATAGAAATTAAAAACTAAGAAGTTGCCATAAACAAAAAAATAAAAATAAAAGAAGAAAACTCAAAATTAGCATCTTAAAGCGAGAATAGCAGAAGCAGAGGAAAAGTGGCGAACGCAGCAATGGTGAAATCGAAACCAGAAGTGGAAGCAGAACACGGAAAAGAGAGAACTGAGAAGAGTTGCAGAATCGAAGTGGAAAGGCATGTTATTGTTAGGGTTCTGTTTCACAATTGTTTTTTTTTTCAATTTAAATATTTTATAATCGTGCTACGTATAGCTGTACATTAAAAGTAGGAGTTAAACCCCAAAATATTTCCTGTGGCTTCGTGCACTAAAATCGCCCGTAAAATTCTAATTGCACCAATTATGTCCCTGAGATTGACAAAAATGCACTGCATTAATCTTTGACTTATTTTGCATTAACAACATGATGACATGACTTGATGACGTGGACTGTTAGTGACACGTGTTACTCTATGATTTGGCCACGTGTAATGGTATGATGATATGTTGACCGGTGATACGTGGCATGCTGATGTAGACGGTTGTGTCACGTGTCATAATGCTATTTGGCCATGTGTCCATTTGTGCCACGTATCGTAACAGTATTCGTCCACGTGTCATTCGCTATGTCATAATTGTAGATGAACCAAATTAGTCCCTCACTTTGCGTTAAGTGACTCATTTTAGTCCCTGAAATTGAATGTCTGGTGGCAACCATCCATATCAGCATGCCATGTGTCACCGGTCAACACATCATCATATCATTACATGTGATCAAACCATGGAGTGACACATGTCACTAACAACCCACGTGTCACCGGTCAACACATCATCATATCATTACACGCGCGCATATCTCGTTTACAGTGTAAACGAGGTACGTGTAAAGTTATCTCGTTTACACTGTAAACGAGATAAGAGTTGGGGACGACTATAAATATATGTCGTTGACAGCAAGGTTTTGGTCCCCAATTTAAACTTCTTGACCACTTTCTCCTCTCTTTTACCCCTTTCTATCTATATTATCGAGTAATACGACGATGGCGCACGCAGAAGGTAGTGATCGGGACACCAACCGCCTGAATGAGACTTGACATTATGCGGGGGCACAGGACTCTGAGGTTAGTCTTGTTATCTTAACTTTTATGTAATCCCATATATATATATATATATATAGCCATGGTTAGGGTATTTGTCAAGAACTAGAATACAGTTTGTATTACTAGAAATAGGTCACTGATTGAAGTTTGAAACTCCAGTTTATTTTTTCTGTATTAGGTTGTTACTAAATAATTATTAATTTAGTTAGTAACTAGCCAAGTTTGATAATTAGATTATGAAGTTAAGTCAGACTTTGTTGGTTACATTGTTAATAACTTTATTGAATGTGTTAAATTCACGTAACGGAATGAGGAAATGTGTATTAGTTAAGAAAGTACATAGTCACAAAGTATGTTGTGTCGACATAAATCCAGTTAGTACATAGGTGTAAGATTCTATTAGGGTTATGTGTAGAATAGTGAAGACAGTTTGCTATGTTGATGGACCTATCCAATTATTTATTTTTTAATAATTGTGAATATATATTATTTTGTCAGAGGCCTCGCCTTCTCCTCCCCCGACAAGTGAGCCATACCCTTCTTCCACCATACGCCATCGTCTTGTATCTAAGGGAGGTTGTATTCAGCGACCCGGTACATCTCAGGGATTTCACATTCGACAACTCCCTGATTACGACATTTGTGGAGGGATGGCGTCCGAAGACCCACACATTCCATCTCCCGTGGGGTGAGGCCAATATCACCATGTAGGACGTGGCGTACTGATGAGCGGATAATTTATACGCTTTTTGGCATTGTTTTTAGTATGTTTTTAGTAGAATCTAGTCACTTTTAGGGATGTTTTCATTGTTTTTTATGTTAAATTCACATTTCTGGACTTTACTATGAGTTTGTGTGTTTTTCTGTGATTTCAGATATTTTCTGGCTGAAATTGAGGGACTCGAGCAAAAATCAAATTCAGAGGTTGAAGAATGACTGCTGATGCTGTTGGATTCTGACCTCCCTGAACTCAAACTGGATTTTCTGGAGCTACAGAACTCAAAATGGCGCGCTTCCAATTGCGTTGGAAAGTAGACATCCAGGGCTTTCCAGCAATATATAATAGTCCATACTTTGCTCGAGAATAGATGACGTAAACTGGTGTTCAACGCCAGTTCTCTGCCCAAATCTGGCGTCCAGCGCCAGAAAAGGATCCAAAACCAGAGTTCAACGCCAGAAAAGGATCCAAAACTGGCGTTGAACGCTCAAAAGAGCCTCTGCACGTGGAAAGCTTTAGCTCAGCCCAAGCACACACCAAGTGGGCCCCGGAAGTGGATTTATGCATCAATTACTTACTTCTGTAAACCCTAGTGACCAGTCTAGTATATATAGGACCTTTTACTATTGTATTAGAGATCTCTCATGACATTTCAGATCTGAATTTTGTACTCTTTGATGGCATGAGTCTCTAAACTCCATTGTTGGGGGTGAGGAGCTCTGCTGTGTCTCGATGGATTAATGCAAGTATTTCTGTTTTCCATTCAAACACGCTTGTTCCTATCTAAGATGTTCATTTGCGCTTAATTGTGATGAAGGTGATGATCTGTGACACTCATCACCTTCCTCAACCCATGAACGTGTGCCTGACAACCACCTCCGTTCTATATCCGATTGAATGAATATCTCTTAGATTTCTTAATTAGAATCTTCGTGGTATAAGCTAGATCGATGGCGGCATTCATGAGGATCCGAAAAGTCTAAACCTTGTCTGTGGTATTCCGAGTAGGATCCGATGATCGAATGACTGTGACGTGCTTCAAACTCACGAGTGCTGGGCGTTAGTGACAGACGCAAAAGAATCAAGGGATTCTATTCTATTCCAGTAGGAGCGGGAACCAACCAGTGATTAGCCGTGCTGTGACAGAGCATGTGAGCATATTCTTCACTGAGAGGATGGGATGTAGCCATTGACGACGGTGATCCCCTACATACAGCTTGCCATAGGAGGACGTGCGTGCGTGAAGCAGAAGACAGAGGGAAGCAAAGATTCAGAAGACAAAGCATCTCCAAAACTCCAACATATTCTCCATTACTGCATAACAAGTAACCTTTAATCCATGCTCTCTTGTTTATTCGCGATTCAACTGATCAATATAATTGACTTTCTAACTAAGATTTACAAGATAACCATAGATTGCTTCAAACCAACAATCTCCGTGGGATTCGACCCTTACTCACGTAAGGTATTACTTGGACGACCCAGTGCACTTGCTGGTTAGTGGTACTAGTTGTGAAAAGTGTGATTCATAATTAGTGCACCACGTACCACCTTGGGCTACGTGCACACGGAGACCCAGTTGGGGGTGCTTCCGTGACTTCTACAGGTGGTACCGCACGGAGACGTGTGAGTTGGTGGAGCGACTACTCGGTGCCAGGCCTCTGGTGGTTCACAGCAGGCGGCGCAGAGGAAGGAGTCGTTCTCGCTGAAGCTTGTATGACTGTGAGACTGTGTCCGCCAGATGGCACCAACAGCGACCTAGAGACCCTTCGACAGTATGCTAAGTGTTACATTATGTTACTGATCAGAGGCTACCTGATGACGGATAAGTCGAACAACTTGGTCCATCTGCGTTAGCTGTCGCTGCTTCAGGACTTTGGGCGGTACTGGGAGTTGTCTTGGGGCTCGGTTGTGCTAGCCTAAACGTACCGGTCACTATGCTCGGTAGCACACCGAGGCGTCATGGATGTCGCTGCCTACACTACGCTCTTGATGTGCTAGTGATGAGCGGATATTTTATACGCTTTTTTATGTTATTTTATTAGTATTTTCAGCATATTTTGTTAAGTTTTATTCTGTTTTTGTATGTTTTAATGCAAAATTTACTTTTTGGATACTACATTGAGCTTTTGTGTTTTCTTATGATTTTAGGTAATTTTTGGGTGAATTTGGCAAGTTTTGGCAAAGTCTAATTTAGAGGCAAAGAAAGGACAACAGATGATGTCAGATCCTGACCTCTGTGCATTCAAATGAGCATTTCTGGACCTACAGAAGTCCAAATGAAGCGTTTTCAATGGCGTTGAAAAGTTAACTTCCATAGCTTTCCAGCTATATATAATGGTCTATACTTTGCTTTGGAAATGAAGGCCCAAAATAGGCGTTGAACACCCAAACTACCCCCTTTCTGGCGTTCAACACCCCAAGAGGACAGAACCCAGTGTTGAACGCCCTAAACTGGCGTTCAACGCCACAAAGGGAGCAAGGTAGTGCACTCACACCCCCTAGTGGGCGTTCAACACCCACTCACTCAAGTTGGACACCAAGCTCAACCCAAACACTCACCAAGTGGGCCTAGAAGTGGATTTTCGCACCTTTTTGCTTAGTTTCTTTCATTATTGTAATTTCTAATTATTATTAGTTTCTTTTTAAGTCTAGTCATTAGTATAAATAAGGGAAGATCACCATTGTTTAGAGATCTTATTTTCCCACTAGATTCAAACTTCATATTATTTCTCTGTACAGTATGAGCAACTAAACCTCCTAGGTTAAGGTTAGGAGCTCTGCTGATTTCTATGGATTAATGCAATTACTTTCTACTTCAATCTATGTTTGATTCTATTCTATGATGCATTGTCGTTCTTCATCTTTATGAATCTCGATTCTACATGAGTTGCTTACGAGTCCTGACCCGGATAGTAATGAGCTACAACTTGAGAATGCATCACGGGTTCTAACAAGTTATCTGGGCTAATTGGGGTATGTGACATAAAACCTCGTTAGCCATGGGTAATTGAGGTTCCTGTGGTTCTAAGGGCTAGAACCATAAGAGCGTCAGTCTCTGATCCAGAAGATCCGACCTTATCTGTGGCGTTTTGAGTAGGATCATCAAGAGATTGGATTGCGCGCGCTTCACCCTCTTCCAAATTGATCTAGTCCGTTCGGATGTTTGGTTTGGACCTGAGGAGATTAATGACCACGACTAATGGCTTAATCACTTACAGCCTTGCCATTGAAGGAATCATTCATCATTGGAGTAGTTAGTATGATGTGTTAATCCAGAAGAAGATCTGCAGGATAATCACAGCCATGGTTATTGCTTGTTTATGCGCCTACAACAACCAACAACTATCTTTTTATTCGCCTGACTAAGATCTGCAGGATAATCACAGCTTGCTCAATCCGGCAATCCTCGTGGAATTCGACCCTCACTCACCTGAGGTATTACTTGGATGAGCCGGTGCACTTACTGGTTTAGTTGTGCGAGTCACAAATTCGCGCACCACCTAGATATACCAGAGATTTCCTCAATGATGTCCACCAGAGTGAGGGATTTTCATGTATCCTATGGCTGCGAGGTAACAACTGTTTATGTCTTTACTGTGTTATCAATTTGTAACCTTTTTTGATATTCTGCATAATGAGAACTGTTGTTATTCTATTAATTGGTGTCAGGTTGATAGGATCGCAGTAGCAGAGCAGAGACCAGCATGAGAGGAGGGTTCTACACTGGAGAGTGGCGATAGACCAGTTACGATTCAACGAGGTTAGCACCACGGTTGATACAACCTCTTTTTTAATTTAGTCCTTTACGTAGATTTTGGTTTTTATGCAAATTATAAGTTAGTACGAACAACTTCTACAACCGTTCATACGTGATGCGTATGATGGTAGAAATTGGCAAGTACCGTGTACCCTTGAGAATTGCATTGATGCACTCCGACAGATTTGTTGTCATATAACCAAACCGCCGACCACTGTTGCAGTGTTGTAGCCATATCTCTGGGTTGAAACAGCCTGCCCAGTCCGCCATCCCAGGCGACAACCCTCTCAAGGCATCCATGTACCACTCGTACCAACCTTACTTAGACTATAAGCGGCATTTATAAGGTATCGCTTGCTCTCGGCTGACTTAAAACGAGTCATGAAGTTCGCTGCCATGTGTCTAATACAGTAAGCATGGAATGCCCTTGGAAGATGCCAACCACTATCATCGGCATTGATTGCAGCCTTGATGGCCTGCGATTTATCAGAGATAACCAACATGCCTTATTGTAGGGTAACATGGCATCTTAGATTAGTAAGGAAGAACGACCATGACTCTATACTCACAGACTCCACAATGGCAAAAGCATTAGGCAGGATATTGCTGTTGCCGTCTTGTGCCACTGCAATAAGCAACACCCTACCGTATCTGCCATACAGATGCATGCCATCGACGAAAAGAAACGGCTTGCAATGCTTGAAAGCCTCAACACAGGACGGAAAAGTCTAAAATACTTTGTCGAACATGCTACAGTTGCGGACCAGAAGATGCCCATCATAGTACGGCACGGCCTGTAACTCACACATAGTTCCCGGGAAACAACTCTGCAGGGCCTGAAGCAGTTATGGCACCTTGTTATCTGACTCCTCCCAGTCCCCGTAGATCTGATAAATTGCCTTTTGCTTTGCCATCCACACCTTTCTGTAGGAGGGTTTGAAGTGACAGCTCTGTCGGACCGCACCTTGTAGGATAGGGATGCTGATGGATGGGTTGGACTGTATCAACGGCAGGATGACCTTGCAGATGAGACTGCTATCTAACTGTCGATGGTTCTGGGACATGGTGGGTGCCAAACAAGTGTGCGCTCCACCAACCCTACGGACCTCCCTAACGAAATAAAACAGCCATGGTTGGAAACTACTTAATATATAGAAACCATAAATGAGTAGGTACGCCTCAATTAAACTTGAACTCACCGGTATCCGAGGTTCCGTCGAAGGGCAACACGGAGCCTCTATGGACACCCATTTGCAGCTTGACGGCAATGCACGTGGTACTTTAATCGGTCTGATTCTATCACTTGGTACTCAGCACTCCTGCGAATACTGTAGTTCTTCACACCTTGCATCACTGCATCTCGGCATTTGAATTTGTGACCGATCCAAAACTCTACCCCACCGTCTAGGTTGTAAAAATTAGTTCGTAATTACAATTTGCTTTCTCATATGTAAAAATTAAAGAATAATGTTAAGCATCAATTATGGGCACAAAAAAATCTTGGAAAGTAGGAGTATTTTGATGAAATGAATAATAGAAAGAAAGAATTTCCTCAAAGTTGATGAGGAGAAACAGTGGGTTCTATATTTGAAAATAAAGCATGCATTTGTGTTGCAGAGTTTCAGTTATGACCAGACCAGTCACACAATTAATATTTCAACTGTTAAGAACATGATTTTCCATGGTCAACAATCAATGTTGTCCCATGGTAAAAACTTAGAACTAAAATGGACCAAAAAAAGAAAAAAAATAATTAAAACTTTTAATTTGATTACTACTGATTTTTTTCTTTCAATATATGTCTTTAAAGTTTTAAAATTGTCAGGTTAGTCTGTATATATATGAAGTGAGATTATAGTTCAATTTAGTGTTTGAATAATCAATTATATTATTTAAGAATTAAGTTAATATGTGTCTCAAAAATACATATTATAATTATTAATTAAAAAAATCTTTTATATAAAAGTTATAAATTTTAAATTTTAATACATTCATGTATTTACTAAATATTAAAAAAATCTACTAATAGAATAATAATAGCTTAATATCCTGAACTAAGAACACGTTAATTAAATTCGCTACTCAATTCTAATATCACCAAAAACTATAACTCAAAAATATTGTGTAAAGTTAATCAATGATATGATATATTATGTGATGGTTAGTTTGTTTGTGTATTCAAAAATTAAAACTGAAACAGTAGATTATATATAAGAACCAAGAAGAGTAAGCAAGTGTATATACATAAACTTAATTTTTATTGACGGTATAAAAGAGAAGGAAAACACGTATTTAAACTAAATAAGAAAAAACTTACACAATTCTACCAAAAACAAAAACACAACGTGAATCACCCAAAAACAACATTTTATGTAATTCGAATGAATCCAATTCAAATTACACAAAGCAATAGTAATTCGAATTAACCTAAGTCGAACTACGTGTGACTTTAATAATTTGAATCATACTGATTCGAATTATATATGCTTGAGCTCTATATGATAATTCGAATAACATTCATTTGAATTACACACAAACAAGTACCCCCACTGGTTCAAATCAACATGTATTGAACTCGCACACTGCTTTGAAACTCCTAGTAATTCGAAATAACCTGATTCGAATTATCCCCGATTTGGCTGCCCCTAGTAATTCGAAACAACCTTATTCGAATTACAAAGGCTTAGCCTATAAATAGAGTTCAAGTCAACCTCATTCGAACCACTATCCCAAACCCTTGCCTCTACCAAATCCCAGAGAAAACTCATTCCGTATGATTGCAACAAAGTGTTCAACAGAATATTCAGTTGATGGGGGATGACCCAGACCAACTCTATCGTTTAGATGGCGTCGCCCATATAGCTGGTGTCATCATTGAAGAGGTGAGTGCCATTTTTTCCTTTTAAAACAGGAATTAGTATGTTATATTTTTTACATTTTTACCTTTTGTATATTATAATGATAGTAATTATATACCGTTGTTAAGTGGTTATAATAGTGGTTTATTAGTGAACACAAATAAATAAAAAAGTATGAGTAGTAAGGAGGGTGAAAGTTATCTAAAGTAAGTTTTTTCTTTTTCACATGAGTAGTAATCATTGAAGTAATTTTTTTAGCGTAATATTATACTCTCTCTGAGAAAATTTTTTATGGTAATTAAGTATACCCTTTTTAGGAAGTTTTTAAAAAATTTTCTCGTTAGGCCCACTTTGATGTATTTGAGGTTATTTTCCATTTTAACGTGTAACATGATTTGGTAGAATACAAGTTGTATGTTCTGCTCTACGATATGCATTAGTGAATGATGTTGTGTAAATATGTTCCGAGCCAAGTGACAATCTAATACATTCTTTATGCAGCCCCACCGATGTACCTCGAGCATGCGACGGCAGCAGGGTATGCGCCTAGACGAGAAGTACGTTCTGTACTTGCAGATGATCGGCTTATACCATCTAGCGAGGCTAAATGAGAGATGGTTTAGGCTGGATGAGCCCCTAGTTAGTGCATTTGTGGAGCGTTAGCGTCCGGAGACGCACACATTTCATATGCCATTCGGGGAGTGCACGATTACACTGCAGGACGTGTCGTACTAGTTAGGGCTGCCGATCGATGGGCATTATGTTAGTGGGTGCTTGACAGATTTTCAGACGTACATCGAGGGTGGTCACCCAGCTTGGGTATGGTTCGAGGAGCTGCTGGGTGAGTTGCCTCCTGCGAACTGCATCTAGAAGTTCGCAGTGAACTGCAGCTGGTTCCAGGATACGTTCGGCGAGCTTCCTAAGGGGGTCGACGAGCCCACGGTTAGGAGGTATGCCCGGTATGACTGTGGGTCCATCATACGGTGGCCAAAAATCCTCAGGGATGGGAGGGGTGAATCACATCCGATACACATTGAACACCGAGCTAAGATGATACACCTGATGCACATAGGGATGCCAAGTGTGCCGTGAATAAGCACAACATGCTAAGGCATGACAGCAAGGATAATGAAGTGCCTGAAAATATCCACAATCACATGTCTGAGCTGTGAGCGACACTCTGTAACTACCAAGTGAGAATGATCAAGTAGGCGTGGTCTCGGCGACAGTGAACTCAGAATTATCTCTGTCATACAAAGTCACTGTGAAGCACCTCGACGTCTTCAGATTTGCCTCTATATCCTTCACCAGGTGTTAGCTGAACTGTTGTCTGGTTCCCAGCTGGGCCTCGGCCTCGGCCTCTCTCCCCTTGCGAACAAATAGTTCGGCCAACCTCCCGTAAGTGGCCTTCACTAGTGAACACACCGGAAGGTTCCTGACTCCCTTCAATATGGAGTTGACACACTCAGAAATATTCGTCGTCATATGGTCGTATCTCCTACCATCATCCCGATGTTGTGTCCACATTGCATACTCAATCCTGTTAGCCCAGTCACACATGGCAGGGTCATCACTTCATAGAATATCAAACCAGTAATCGAATTCCACCTCAGTCTTCGCATATGCTGCATTCACAAGAAGCCTCCGTGCATCCTTGCCCTTAAAAGTGAGGGCAAAATTTTTAGCCACATGTCGAATACAAAATACACGATATGCAGCAGGTGGCAGCCAACCTCCGTCCGGAGCCTCAAGTGCGGCCTTGATACCGTTGTGCCTATCTGATATCACCAAAATATCCGGCTGTGGGGTCACGTGCTGGCAAAGATGGGATAGAAAAAAAGACCAGGACTCAGCATTCTCACCCTCCACGAGTGCAAATGCAACAGGCAGGATGTTGGAGTTCCCGTCTTGTGCAATCGCAACGATCAACGTACCCCCTACTGTACAGGTACGTCCTGTCAATACTGACCAATAGCTTGCAATGACGGAATGCCTCTATACACGGTGGGACTGTCCAGAAAAACCGGTGAAAATAGGCTTGCGATTCATCCACTTGCCCACCCACTCGAACAGGACTCGTCCTCAACATTGCAACACTACCAGGCATCGTCAGCTGCACACCTAAGACCCATCGCGGCAGCTCGTTGTATGACTCATTCCAGTCTCCGTAAATCTTTGCCACGACCTTCTGCTTAGCCAACCAAACCCTCCTATAAGTCGGCCTAAACCCGAAATGTGCCTCTGTCACATTCAGCAGTACCTTGATACAGACGGATGCATTAGCTTTAACCATTGGCATGATGTAGGCCGAGATCACATGATAATCAAGACTCCTGTGATCGCTTGAGATCGACATGGCCAAACAAGTATGAGGGTCGTTGTACCGTTTTACCTCCTAAATACCTCTGCGCTGGCAAAAACTGATCCTAATCAACCATGTGCACCTGTTGCCAAATTCAGTACACTTCCCAAGGTACTTGCGATAATTGGACTCCACCACTTTGTATTGTACCCCCCGTCGATTGCTATATGTCTTCACGCTTAACACAGCCTCCTCTTTATCCTGAAACTGCTGACCAACCTGAAACTCTGATAGACCTCCAGAACCTTGCATATCTCTGGCACCAAATCCAATAGGTTCCCCAAGAACCCCCTCCTGTCTCATGGCATTCAAGTCCAAAGATGAAAAGTGTGGGGGGTACTGCTGAGTCCCTGAGATGGAACCACCGGCAGCCCCAGCTAGATTACTTGCTGCTATGTCATCACCACTATCATCAGCAATAAAGTCCGGCTCCACATCATCAGCGTCATCATCATCCGGCAATGCATCGTTCATCCCAGCTGGTGCCCCACACTATAATGAAATCGGCGCCCTATCAATGATACCAACTTCTCTGCCACCACTGCGGTTGAGATCAATGACGAACGACGGGGAGGCCACATGCTCGTCCTGGGGTGCAATCACAGGCACGGATGAAGATGCACCAACAGGTCTCGAACTAGAATAGGCTGCCGTTACTGGAGTTTGGGTATTCCGGTTCGAACCACCTGAGCTAGAGACCATATCAACCAGCTTTGCCAACAGCTCAGGTGTCCTGACCTCGGGAAACTGCCGACGACAATGGAACAGGACCTCCAAATCCTCGTCACTCCCTATGACAAACGAATCGTATTTTACGTCATCTCGCAGCACTGAGATCGGAAGGCGATAGAATAACTTCTCAACCCGTTTCATGCCTTGCAACCCAAGTTTCTGTATTATTGAATTTAGGAAATCAGCGAAGCTCGTTGTAGATTTCAGAAAAATACTGAGGGGATCCTTATCAGTAAACTTAACACCAGAACATATTTTTTTCTTAATTGACTCTCTATAATGCACCAAACATAAACAACTCTCCTCATTAACCATTGTTTTCGCTCTAATGGAAGGAATTCACGTTCACACCATATTTATACACATTGGCCCTTAATAATTCGAAACAACCAATTTCGAATTATATATATGTAGTTCGAAGCAACCTCATTCGAACTACTATGTCTGGCTTCCTTGCTTAATTCGAATCAGTATGATTCGAACTATTATAATACAAGATGCATATCATGTTGATTCGAACTACCTACGACTAAATCCATGCATAATTCGAATTTACGCTTCCCTATTCATTCGAAGTGTGTTAATACGAATTACTAGTGTTTTCATAGTTCGAATTAGCTTAACTCGAATTACATGAAAATATGCTTTTGGGTGATCCATGTCAGTTTTTTACTTTCGGTAGATTCGTGTAAATTTTTCTTCCATTTAGTTTAATATAATTTTTTATCTGTAAAAGAGTATTGTACTGACAAAATTAATATAATTAATTTTTTAATTTGTTATTTAAAAAATTATTTAAATGTATAAATCTGATTAGATAATTATCAAAATATAAAATTTTCTATATGAAAAATAAAATTAAATAAATTATACATAGAGAGAGGGGGGAAGATAAAACCATTCTAATTAACCCAATAATTATTTCACCAGCTTCAATAAAGGCAATTCCTATTTCCTAATATATAGGAAGAAAGAAATCAGGACGTTTGTAAATTATATTAGGTATTTTTCCTTCAACCCTATCAAGTTTCATGGGCAAGAAAAATTAAGTAAAAATAATAATTAAGTCTGAAAATTTCCAAAAGAAATTAAACTCTTCAGTCTTTAGTCACCAAAAAAAACTCTTCAGTCTTAACTATATATATTTTCAACAAATTAAATTAAACACACAATATATAGAATTCTTTAACTTCCCAAAAAAAAAAAAATATGAGCCATCAGTAAAGAATGCTTAAATTCTGTGAATATAGAATTCACCTGCCAACATGTCATTTTGTTCCTCTCATTTTTTCTTTAGCGCCCAGCCCACCCAAAATAAAATTCAGTAAAGTACCTTGCGGCCTTCCCATAGCCTTTTGATGCTGCTACCAGGCAAATTCAATCCAACAAGACTGTCATAATGTTCAAAGTTCAATGGCAAAGAAGAGAAACGATAGCCATGCCAGTAAAGATTATGAATTTCGGCTTGCTTCACGAGGAATTCTCTTGTTGGAGAGATAGCAATAATCATTAAGAGTAGTTAAAAAAGGATCATTACCTGAGAGGTGTGAGTCCACAGACCAGATGTTATTTTCTTCTGCATTATTAGCCTCCTTCGTATTGTGTTTTACCTCTTCCATCAAGTGGCAAAATCAAGAACAAAATCAAGAGGTCTTCTTGGCTCAAGGAATTAAGTCAGGACTCATCAAATATCAAAGATTCTAGACAGGAGGAATGTACGAATTTTCTTCTGCTGTGGGAAAGGTTGGTTATCATCATGCAACCGCTCAAATCAAGAATTAGGATGGATGAGTTGCCGTTGACAATATAAGGTACATGAACAAAATGTTTGCAGCCTCTCAATCTCAAGTTCTTAAGTGCACGGGGCGGATCCAAGGATTTGGTTAAGCACACCACTTGTGCAAAGATGGCAAAAATATACTTCTTTTTTTCTAAGTTATTTATTTGACCACAGTTAAAAAATATATTCTAACAAATATAGATTAATCATAATAAAAGTATAAATTATTAATAAAATTGAAGATCTAAGAAAAAATAATCATATTAATAATTTAACTAATATTAATTCAAACGATACTAAATTTTTTAAATTTATATAAAATATATTTTTTTTAAATTTCAATTTCACAATAATTTTTATTCAAAAAATTCAAAAATAATAAGAATTATTAGACTAAAAATAAAACAATTAGCAATAAAATTTAGTAGCTTAAAATATAGATCTTTAAAAATAAGAAAAAAATATTTAAATAATTATAAAATTGTAAATAAAAACCTAACTTGTAAAAAATTATTAAATTCGTAAAATGAGAAAAAGTATTAAAATGGTAATCAAATGAAAGCAAAAAAATAATATCATAAAATTTATAAAAAGTAAAATAATCTTTTAATATATAAAAGTTTTGTTAAAAATTTAAATTTTAAACAAATTAAAAAATTGGTAATAAAGTCAAAATAACGATTTTAATAATATAGCAATAGTTTTAATAATAATAATACTTTTAATTTATGTCACACGTCAAAAATTTAATACATGATAATTTATTTAATGGATGAGATTAATGCCTTTGCCTTTGTCTCTTTGCCTTTGGTAAATGAGGGGTCAAAAATTAAAATTTTGTATAGTTAAATAATATTAACTGAATAAATATCGTATATTTAGTGATATATATGTATATAGAGTGTGTGTGTGTTTTCTATTAAGAAAAATGTAAATAAATGTTTGTCAAGAAAGTTATCTTAATTTTTATAAGACTTTTTGTTAATTAATTTGTTTTGTTAAGTATTGATGTGATAGTAAGGTTTTTTTTGTGTGTTTTATATTATAAAAAAATATAGGATAAAATAATATAAATAAGTTATTTTAATAATTATGTTATATATACATTTAAAATATATTAGTGAATAAAATATGTAAAATATATTTATTTTGATGAATTTATTTAATATGTTATCATTTAATAACATGAGAAAAAATAAATAAAATTTAAGATAATTTATTTTCATGTACTATTATATATATATTTTAACATCCAATGTTGATGTTACTATAAACATCAAGATACTTTTATATGATAATAACTAATAAGTGAAAAAATTAAGAGAAAAAATAGTAAAAAAAGAGAAAGACAACCAAATAAAATAAAAAACAATTTTATTATAAATATTAAATTACTTTTTATATGATAATCGATGTAAAAATTAATTACAAAAAGAAACAACTAAACCAAATAAAAAATAAACAATGTAAATACATGAGTAGAGATTTGAAATATAGTACATAAACATACCAACTTTCTTTAAACACTATAAAACTTCATTCAAGACATGACACATTCCTATCATTATAACAGAAAAGAGCATTTAAAATTTTCATTAAGGTGCCAAGGCCACTACAAGACAACCCCCTCCCCCCCAAAAGGCTCATGCTTCGGACAAACTTTTATACATCGCTAAAAATCAATGTAGCTAAGTTTTGAAAGCCTTGTCAAATCTGGCCTCCTGTGCCTGAAGTTGCAGCCAGAGAGCAGCAGAGTTCTTAGAGAAACTAACTGACAATTAATGCCAAAATCAGGAATGGGTAGACTGCTACAATTTCGCAAACTCAAGTAATCAAGTTTGCTGAGAAGTTGAATTGAGTCGTGGACTTCAGTTAGGTTTGTGCATCCACTAAGATCCAGCCGCACAAGTCCTTGGCAGCGTACAAAATTTGGAGTGGTTGTAAGATTTCTTGAGTTGCTCAGGTCCATTCTTTTTAGGTTTGGAATTTCCTGTGAACAAAGAATTCACTACAAGCATATCAGACTGACTTAGTTGTGAATTCCATCTAGAACTCAGATGTATGCATAACACACTCGTGCCCCCTCGGATCGGGCCAACACCATGGTGGTATGGTTTACATTTTAAAGTTTGGAAATGCAGAAAGAATAATTGAATAAGAATACAGTACATTACCTCTTCTTCATCCCATAGTCGTTCGATGCTGCTGTTTTGTAAATTCAATTCAACAAGATTAAACCATATGGATAGTGACAGAGAAGCGTAAGCGTAACCATCCCAGGAAAGATAGGATAACTCATTGAAATAAAAAATGTGGTTTCCTGAGGGGCTCTCCTGATGTAATATCAGCAGTCTAAGATGCCTCATTTGCGACACTCTCTCAATCTTGAAAAACCTTGAGACATCTTCATCCAAAACTATGGCCTGGACTGCGTTTCCTTGCTGAAAAATATCAAGAAACATGTTACAATATTTTTATTTTTCATAATAAATACTTAAATCGGCATGATTGAATATTTTGATTCTTAATAAACTTTCAGTATTACGAAATCTTCAAAAACTAATATTTTTTAAATTGATTCCGTCATAGTTTTTAATTATAACATGCGTATTAAACAAATAAATTTTTAATAAATTTTATAATAAGATAATTAGATTCTAAAAAGAATATTTTAAGATAAATTAATCTTTTTTTAAAAAGACATAAAAATATAAAATCAATCTATCTAAGAATAATTTGAATTTTTAAAAAATAAAAATTCCTCTTGAAAGCAAAATGCTCCATTTTGAAATTCTTTATGAACTAATTTAGATTTTTATTTTTTTCTTAATAATAATAAAAAAAGCATTTTGGAGACACAAAATAATTAGACACAAAAAAAAAATCGAAAATATTTGATAACCAAAGAAAATTAACTAAAAACAACTAGGATGTGTTTGGCAAACGGCGTTACAAGAGAAAAAGCACGTTTAGCCATAGTTTTCAAGAAGCTACAATTTTAAGCTTCTGCGTTTTACCATCGGGCTTCTAGCCATCAATACTCCATCTTTATTTACCTTTTACCAACTTTATCCTTTATGCATGTTATTATATTATTTATGGAATTCTTATTATTTTTGTTTACATTCACTCTCTTTTTTTATTATTTATTATTTTTATTTTTTATTAATTATTTATTTGATATTATACACTTTTATAATTGTAATTTTTTTTATTATTTTTATTATCTTTTTATAATATGATTTATTGATCTATTAGGTAAAGTAAATTAAACAAAAAATTAATTGTAAATAATAATAATAATAATAATAAATTATAGCATACTAAAAAAGAGTACTAAGAGTACTAAAAATATACTATATAAAAAATATCATAAAATTTTTTTTGATTTATTTCAATTACTACCAAGATAAATATTTAATTTTGTTTATTATTCTTAGTACTCTCTAAAATTTATATTTTGTTAGTTTTAATTAAAAATATATTTTGCCAATTTTTATATATTATTTTTATTTTAGTGTATAAATATTAATTTTATTATAGACTTAATTAATAAAATCTATTTAATTATCTAAATTAAAATGATAAGATAATATACAAAAATAATTTAAGTTGGTGTCTATTTTAGTAATTTTTCATCTAAAAGTGATTTTAAGTAGTATAATCCAAACAACATTTATTTTACTATAATCAATTTTGATACAAATATTGCCAAACATAAATCACGTTAACCCAAACTTACTTTTTATCAAAATCAATTTTATAAAATCAATTTTATACAAACTCACTCTTGCAAACTGAAATCCAAACACACACTATAACTTATCTTATTTAACATTTATTAATTGTAACGACAATTAATGAATGATAAATAAAGCAAGTTCTAACTGTTTTTTTTAGTTAACTAGACACGAATTATTAGTTATTAGTTTATTACCATGTCTGTGTTCAAGGCTTTCTGGAAATCCTTGGCATCCCACAATCTAGACCAGCATTTTGGCTCTTCTGTATTATTGCCCCGAACAATTTTCTTGCCCAAATCTCGTAATATTTGATGCATATGAATTTCGTCGTTCCTAATCTTTATGAGTGAATTCCTCCAGATCTCTTGAATTGCAAGATGAGGATCTGATGATATTCTACTCTCTAGAATGTGCTCGACATACTTGTTCCTTTTCCCCCCAAAGAAACAAGCTATATCTAGAAATATTATCTTCTCATCTCCCTTCAGATCTGTATAACTTGTTTCCTGCAGCGAGTTCATATATCCTTCATTTGGATATTTTCTCCATCTCTCCAAGTAACCTTCCCAGAGCACTTCAGGTCTTTGATTGAAGTAGGAACCCAGTTCCACAATTGCTGAAGGAAGACTTTGAGCATATTCTACTACCTTTCGAGATACATCATGGACAGTGGGGTTAGGACAACCAATCTTGGAGGCTTTTGTTTGAAAAAGTTTAAGAGCTTCTTCTTCATCATTCAATAGTGGAACCTCGTAAATTTCATACGATGTAGGCACATTAAGAACATGCTTAAATCTAGTAGTTATGACAACTCTGCTTCCTCTCCCAAGTAAATTATGGTCGATACCCAAATCATCCCATTGCTTTGGATCACTAACATCGTCAAGAACTATAAGAGCCTTTTTAGGGAGATTTAGGTTACATAGCCTATTTTGTAGGATCTTGGCTATTTCGGGAGGACTTGAAAATTTTAGATTTTTTTCCTGGAAAATTTGATGAAGAATTTGTTTTTGAATCTCAGTAACAGCCCCTTTGCCATGCGTTCTATGAATATGGTTTACATCCTGGATAAAACAGAAAGCATCGAATTGATAAGAGATTCTGTCGAACAGGATCATACCAAGAACTGTCTTCCCTATCCCGCTCATGCCCCAAATTTCAAGAATTTGAAAAGGAACATCCTCTGATTTCAACTTAAGTAATCCTTGTAGCTCTTCTAGACGGGGTTTTACCCCAATTAGATCTTTGATTTCTAATTTGAATTTATGTTTCAATTTCTCTGCCACATCAAGAATAATCTTTTCCAGGTGTTCAGTCTCTGGTCTGAAAGGGGAGAAAAAATCACGCCCATGAAACAAACAAAACGAAAAATAACCAATTTCAGCTAATTCAATCTATTTAGGATTATGACTTACTGTTGTAAAACAAAAATATATAGTTTGCGTAACCAAAAATGACCATGAAACACTAAGAGGATTCGGAAAGAGCGTTTTATGGGCATACCTGTTTCTGTGGTCTATTAAAGGAAATCCATACAATTTGGACAAATACTTCATATCCTTCCTCCATCGCTTAACCCTTTTTTCGGGAAATCTACTCATTTGCTCTGCATTGAAGTGTTTTTTGTACGGGCCCGCTTGTCTTCCAACATCAGAAGAAGTAACGTCATAGAAAACTGGGTAAACAATTTGTTTCTTTTGTCGGCGGCGATCAGCTATAGCGGACATTTCATCGAGACACCACGTTGAGGTGGGGTATGTTTCAGAGAAGACAACGATAGCAAGCCTCGAATCTCTAATTGCATCCATTAGCTCGGGATAAACATGAATGTGGAAAAGCCTTTGCTAATGAGATGTTGGTAAAGATGAGCGACGAAAGTGCAGCGGACGTCACCACGGAAGCTTAGGAACACATCGTATCTGTAGACCTGCTTAGTGTTGTGGGAATCAGCTCTGGCCGATTCCCAAGCGGATAACCAGCCTGATATCAACGGACTCAAAATCATGCCTGCAATCAGACCGCCAACTACCAATAACAAACTGGCCCATCCTAATGACATGACACCTGAATATGTTGAGATCATGTTTTCTCTACAACTCGACACACCACAGAACCTTGCTGGATACTGGATAGGCTTTGACAAACTGCGATAGTCGATGACAAATGAGTGGCATTTGGTCCAGTTAACCAGGAAACAGTCACTGGGCTTAAAAGGTCAATCATCTTTCTTTTAGGTCAACGTCAATGTCTTTTTGTATGGGGTGTAGGTATGTCATTCTTTGTTTGTTTGTTTTCTTTTTTTCTTGAGTGAATCAGTTAGCGAGGATATTTTATCATAAATTCTACTGTTTCCTCTGGATTGTCTCAATTATTGTTTCTTCTTCTGTGTTCTCTTTTTCTTATTGGGTAAATGGTTGGATGAGAATGTTTAATTATAAATTCAACCATTTTTCTGTATTTTTTTAAACAAAAATACTAGCTGTCGAGTGATTTCATTAACCAAATTATTAATATTTATACTTCACTCATACTCCTACTCCTCCTTCTCCTCTTCTTCCTTTAACGTCGTCATTATTACTACTGTCACCACTATTATTGTCATCGTTGCTGCTGATGCTGCCGTTGTCTTCTTCTTTTTCTTTCTTTTTCAACGTCTTCTTTATCTTGTTGTTGTTTAATTTCTTTTTCTTTGTAAATTGAATGTATCTTTTTTATTGAATAAAATTAAAAAAGTACAAATGTCTTTTATATTATTTTTCTATACTCAATATTTGTGTGCTATGTTGAACAAAAATGTGTGTTATACTTAAATATTTGTATGATGTGATAAACCAGAATTTGTTTAACCATTTTTGATAAATTAGTGTGAGTTACCAGACTATTAACTTCGATTATTTGTGTTGTTTTTATACTCAATATTTGTCTTTTATTATATATATATTATGGTTGTTCATGATGATCTTACTTTTCTATAATTGAGTTTGAAAAATTAGTGTTATTTTCTGATTTTTGTGCTATATATATATATTTGTATGCTATGCTTAAATATGTATGTGCTATGATAAATTAGAATTTGTTTAATGATATCTGTTAAATTAGTGTGAGCTACTAAGCTCTTAGTTTCAATTATTTGTGTGAAGTGAAAATGAAGGAATGTTTGTTATTTCACTTTGTTTGATTTACACATAGTGATGTGGTATGGTGTTTGCAGTGTTGATGGACAACTTCAAAGAAAATGTTTAGGGAGTCAACTATAAAATAAGCCAACTCAAGCTAATACTTTGTATTTTCAATTTTGAAATTCGAAAAATTAGGATAATTATTTTTTCTTTTCTATAACAACCTCCTATTTTTTAACTAGTTGGCTCTAGTTGGCTACTTCTTAGTTGGTTCCTAGCGGAACCGGCTCTGATGTGAAATTCTAACATTTTTTGGTGGTTAGAGTCCACAGAGAATGCAGCACGACAATCTCTGAGTGCACTCAACACATCTCTTTGTGTTTAATGTAGATGCAAGAGGTACAAATAAACTTTGAATGCAATGGCTCTTGAAAAGTTTAGTGATCGCCTCGACTTTGCACTCAGAGATTGTCGTGCTGCATTCTCTGTGGACTCTAACCACCAAAAAATGTTAGAATTGCACATCAAAGTTAATAGTCATGAGCCATGATGACATTCTTAAAAAGAGTGTCAACAACATTTTTTATGTGTGTGTGTTTTATTTTTTGGAATGGAACCTGTAATGTAACATTAGCTTGTAACATTAGCTTGTAATGTATAACAAAATGAGTTAAACTCCAAAGTCATCCCTAAGATTCACGGATTGCATCAATTTAGTCTCTAATTTACCAATTACACTGTTTGTGTCTTAGAGTTTGTAAAAAATACATTTAGTTGGTCCCTCACCTTATTTCTGGCCAATTAGCCTACCGCCGACCAGTGACATGACAAATGAATGCCACGTTGTACACCATAAAACAACATTGTATGATTTTTTTACGCTAAAATACACTGGAACTAGTGACAGATCCAGAAAATTTTGTCAGTGGGAGCAATGCATATATAATATGATAATAATTTTTATAATTATATTTTGTTATGGTAAAATATAATTAGTTTTCAAATTGTCTAACAAATAAATTTAAACACTAAAATAATAAGTTAAATAGGTTCTATATTTCTTTTCAATTGTCAATACAATCAAATATTTTTCTTTCTATATATGTTATTGAATAATCATTTAAAATTCATCTCCCATATGATTACGAAATTGACTTTTTATAATATTTATAGGCGAAGAGGTTTCTTCAACTAATGTTGTTACTGGTAAACCTAAAACTAATTTTAAAAAAATGCCAATAAAAAATAATATTCTTTTGAGTCTATGTAATTTTTTTTATTTTAGAAACTAAGTCATTTAATTTTAGACAATATTTTTTTTTGTTTTATTTTCAATATTTTTTAGTCTTTCATTGATTAAATTTTAAAATTTTGTTACAAATTTTGATATAGACAATTTATAAAAAAAATTCTTTGGTAATATTTATTTACATAAACATACCAAAAATCTAAAATTATTTTAAATATTCAAATAATTTAGATATTAATTTTTTATTAATATTAAGCGAACTAAATATATTTTTCATGAATAAATTTTTAATCTTTTATAATAAAAAAATATTTAATGAAATCAAATTTTGATCCTTCATTATATTTATTTAATTTTTTTAATTTATTAAGTACCGAATTAGCAAATAAAAATAATTTTATTTTAACATTGTCTGTAGTATATCAACTTTTAATGATAATAAATTTATTTATTAAAATTGAATTGATGTGCTTCGTATTAGTGTTTTTATATATTTATTATTGATTAATGTTTATGTTTCATGTCTTTTTTTTCCATTTTTATACACTGAAAAGTGTGTGAACCAAGAAAAAAATTTTAGTGGGGTCAAATTTATTTCTTAAGTGGGGGCAAATATATATATTTTTTTATATATTTTACATGAAGCTTTATGAAAATTCAATGGGGACATTTTCCCCCACATGGTTGAAGGTAGATCCGTTCCTGACTGGAACAACGTCGTCTGAAAAATTTAGAGAGAAACTCCAACGTTGTTGATCACTTTATCTTCTTCTTCTTCTGAACTCAAACATTCGTGCTATGAAATCCTCGCGCTTGTAACTGGTGTCTAATGTTTGAACGGTGAAACTATCTGATTCGGTGGAGTCCGCTCACACTCTGAGCTTCGTTTGCGATCGCAGTCGTGGAGTTCGGAAGGAGAAAGGGTTCTTTACGAAAAACAAAGGTAAGTCTATGCTGGACAAAAAAAAAAGTTATAGCATTTCGATTTAGGTATGCGTCATTGTGTCTGTTTAGTAAGAATTTTGTGTAGGTTGATACAAAATTTTCGCTGCTCATTATCTGCTAGGGTTTATGTATGTTTAGTGGGTAGTGGGAAGAATTTTTCCTATGCTCTGTTTTCATAGAGGGAAGATGGGTATTTTCTTCAATGCAATTTTATTTGAATTAGTTGATGGCTATTTCTGAAATTTTTGTTTGTGCATGAATGCCATAGTCTGTTGTTGTATGTGTGAGTGCCATGACTATTTGGAGTTTTCGTTGATCGCATAGAACTTCCATGACTTGACTTGCACATCCAATTATGATTCTGCTTTCAATTTTAAGAAGAAGAGGAAGAACGTTGGTGAAAAAGAAGAAGAAGAAGAATGATAGAGGAGTGTTACTGAAATTAAGGTTAAAAATATGTAGAGGGACCATATTGGATCAATTAGTTTCAATTGTTAGCTCCGCTAGCTTTTATGTACTCTAGCGTGGCGTGTTAGTGACAACTGACATGTCACTGGCCGGAAGCAGACTAATTGGCCAGAAATAGGGTGAGGGACCAACTAGGTGCATTTTTTATAAATTCAGGGACATAAATAGTGCAATCGATAAGTCAAGAACCAAATTGGTGCAACCCATGAATCTCAAGGACCATCCACTTTGAAGTTTAACTCGTAGCAAAACTCAATAAAAGAATATACACATAAACTTTGGTGTAGCAAATATTTGTATGCTGTGTTTTAAAAAATTTATGTGTTATGGTTCAAAAATTTGTATACTATATGCAAAAATTTGTGTGCTATATAAATAAGTTTGTGTTACATGCTAATTTTTGTGTGCTATACTTCAAAAATTCGTGTGCTATGTTTCGAAATTTGTATGAACTCCAATAAAAATTTGTGTGTTGCAAAAAGTGTAAAAATACTTATACATGTAGTGTAAGCTCTTTGAATTGTGTGCTAGTGGAGATTGCGTGTCACATGTTTCATTTTGAGAGTGACTTTTATTGTAATTGGGTCAATTTGGTTGGACTTAATTGTCAAATATATATATATATATATATATATATATATATATATATATAGTATCACTATTTTTTAAATTAATTGATTGTTCTTTAGTCCATATTCTTTTGGTTTAATTACTCTATTGGTCCTTATAGTTTTACAAAATTTTTAATTAGGTCTCTATACTTTTTTTTTTCTTTTTAATTGGGTCTCTGCATCAATTTTTTTTTTTCAATTAAGTCTTTTTTAATAATAATTAGCTTCATTATATAGGAATCCAACTAAAAAAAATTGGTGTAGAGATTCAAATTAAAAAAAAAAGTGTGTTCCGTTGTGAACTTAGGGTGATATGGTTTAGTTTAGTGATCAGCTTGGAACATGGAGCTAATTCTATTGTGTGTGAAACAGATTAGGCTGAAGTTTTTTTTCTGGTGGCTCACCGGAATATTCCATTACAGCATAAAGAGTATACTTTTTTTTACAAAGTGTTTGACCTGAAGAATTGCAACAAACTCTCTCTTAGCTTCTCTCTTATTCATCGTGATGCCAACAAGATTGTAGACACTAATTAAACTTAGGGCTCAAAATAATTGATAAAAAAATTTGGCTTTAACCTCCTGAGACTTGATTATACCTATTGCAATGTGATTTAACTTAGACTCTTTATTTCTCTTTTTCTTTGTTTTTATTTTCAGCACCAAAAGAAAAATTCAAGCATCTCTTCTTGATTATTTTTAAATCAATTATTGAGTGTGTGTCTTTTTTTTTTCCTTAGTGGGTGGACAAGCGAGAGCGGCTAGCTATTTTATAATAAATTCAACGACTCATTACTTTAAAAAAAGGATTAAATTTGTTGGACAAGTATATTTATTCACTTAAATAGGCGAAATTTTATTTATAAAATTAAATTTATTTAAATTTTGAACTAAACAAATTGAGTTTGATTAATAAAAAAATGACGAGTTAATTTGCAAACTAAATGAGTAGCACACTTAATATATTTTTCAAAACAAATTAGTATCTTTTTAATATTTTATGGATTCGACCCGGCTCACTCAAAAGCTTTGGTTATTTATTAAGATTTTTGGCCAAAAATAACATTTTTTTATTAAATTTTTTTAGTTTAAAATTATATTGTTTTAAATAAAAAATAAAAATAAGCGGATGAGGCTGTTTAATCCGTAGTCAAAATAAAAATAAATGAACTAATTCATATAACCTATTGATTTAGATAAATCTGATTTAAATTAATGGGAGCTGACGTCCTATCACTACTTGCTTGCTTTTAAATCAATCAATTGTCCTTATTTTTATCTTTATTATTTTCTTCTACTTGTCTTCTTAAATTGATTTTATAATAATTCTTCCGATCATGATTAAGTTTTTTAGTCAGAGTAAGTAGATGAGATATTTTATAGCAAATTTGACGACCCCTTCTTGATTGTATTTAAATCAACTGTTTGTTCTTTAGCGTGTTTTCTGTTTTTTTAATGGGCAGATGGTAAATTCGACAACTTCTTCGTGATTGTTTTCAAATTAATTATTTGTTCTTTAGAGTGAATTTTTTTTAGTGGATGAACTAGCAGAAGAGGATATTTTATAATAAATTAGACGTTCCACGACTTGATTTTAATCAATCAATTATCTTGATCGTTATCCTTATTATTTTCTTCCATTTGTCTTTTTAAATTGATTTTATAAGAACTATTACAAATCATGATTAATTTTTTAGTTAGAAATAAAATTTTTTTTATGAAAAATAACCTTGTCTGTAAATGAGTTTATATATATAATAATTTTTAAATGCGTATCTTATTTTTAGTATAAACGAATGATTTATAAACATGTTTTATTTTTAATACGAAAGAGATATTTTTATAAAAATTAAAGTGTCTTATTTTATTTTTAGATTAAATATACAACTAATCTTTAATTATTTACTTAATCTATGCTAAAGATAAAATACGATCATAATTAATTTATTTATGCTGAAAACGAAATATGCAATAAAATTATAAATTTTGTTGTGATAAGCATGGGACGTGGATGCCCATTTCTCCATGTAAAGCTCACATTCTCAAGAGAGTGATATTTTATGTGTATAAATAGGAGATGCATTGCATCCATATGAACACAGTAATAACAAATATTCTCACCTTTCTCTTCTTTCATATATTATAAAGTCTATTTTCATTTCTCTCTCTCTTTACAGTAATAAAACAAATGCAATTCTCTCTCTCTTTACTTTTAATACTTCTTTCTATCTTTACATATATATGCATATTACAACATATAATATTAATGTATATATATACAAATTATTATTGAGCTAATTATATTAATGCTAGAGTCTTCTATTTACATATTTTATTTTATATTTACATCTTCCTTATTTATTTAGTTGTTTTACAACACGTTATCAGCACGAGACTCTGATCAAATTTTTAGGAAGACTCAGGTAACAAATTTTTATTATGTTGAAGCTCTCTCATCTTAAATTTAATGCTCTTGATATATCTGGAAATAATTATTTATCATGGATACTAGATGTTAAAATCTATCTTGATTTAATGGATCTTGAAGATACCATTAAGGCTGAAAATAATGCATCCAAGAAGGATAAAGTCAAAGCCATGATTTTTCTTCGTCGTCATGTTGACGTATGATTGAAAAATGAATATCCCACATTAAAAGATCCTGCAGATCTGTGGAAAGACCTTGAAGAAAGGTACAATCATCAAAAGACGGTGATACCTCTTCAAGCCCAATATGTTAGAGAAAACTTTATCGACCTTCCATACCTCGAATGTGCTCCTGCAGTAGCAATCGAAAAAAATAATTTAAAAATATTTTGAGCTAATTTCTTGCTTTCTTGTTGCTGAACGCAACAATGAGTTGCTCTTAAGAAATCATGAAGCGCGCCCAGCTGGCGCCGCCCTATTTCCTGAAGCAAATGCGGCAAATTATAACCCCAGAAGAGGTAAATGGCAAGATTTTGATAACAAGAAAAAATATGGAAGGAAAAGAAATTATGCTCACAAGAAAAGATCTCACCAGAAGTGGGATAAAGAAAGAAATAATGGGCAAAGTATATTAATTGAGGATAAATGCTTCCGTTGTGGTGGAAAGGGTCATTGGTCACGTACCTGTCGTACCCCAAGGCACCTAGTTGATCTTTATCAAGTATCCTTGAAAAAGAATGACAAAGAAAAGGAAACAAATTTTGTTTCAAATGATGAAAATTCTACCACTCATTATAATGTATCTAATTTCTTTAAGGATTCTGAAGGAAATATTGGCTATTTGATCAATGATGGAATAATTTGATATGTGTATGTGTTTGTTAAGTATTCATGTGAATAATTTTTACTGTGCATGTATTTTTGCTCATTTTATTATTATTATTATCTATTTTTTTAAGAAAAATGGCAAGGACATATTCTGAAGATATTTGCCTTGCAGATAGTGCAAGTTCGCACACTATTCTTAAAAGTATTATATATTTTACCCATCTTGTGCCAAAAGAAGAGTATGTTAATACTATTATTGGCTCAGGCAATGTGATTGAAGGCTCCGGAAGAGCTATAATTTTGTTTCCCGGAGGATCAAAATTTATAATAAATAATGCACTATTATCTACGAAGTCTCTAAGAAACTTGTTGAGTTTCAAAGATATTCGCCGAAATGGATATCATATTGAAACAATGAATGAGGGAAATCATGAGTATTTATGTATTACAACTCATGATTTAAATAAAAAGGTTATATTAGAAAAGTTACCCTCACTTTCATCTGGATTGTATTATACCAAGATTAGTGCAATTGAATCACATGCCATTGTAAACCAGAAGTTTACTAACCCAAATGAATTCAAAACTTGGCATGATAGATTGAGTCATTCGGGAACAACCATGATGAAGAGAATTATTGAAAACTCTCATGGACATTCACTAAAGAACCAGAAGATTCTTAAATCTAGTGAATTTTGTTGTGCTGCATGTTCTCAAGGGAAGTTAATTCTAAGGCCATCATCAGTAAAAATTGGATTTGAGTCTCCTGAATTCCTAGAAAGGATTCAAGGTGATATATGTGGACCTATTCATCCACCATGTGGATCTTTTAGATATTTTATGGTCCTAATAGACGCATCTTCGAGATGGTCACATGTGTGCTTATTATCTTCTCGCAACCTGGCGTTTGCGAGATTACTGGCTCAAATTATTCGACTAAAAGCACAATTTTCAGAAAATCCAATCAAAGCAATTCGCCTTGATAATGCTGGTGAATTTACTTCCCAAGCTTTTGATGCTTATTGTATGGCTAATGGAATAAGTGTTGAACATCCAGTAGCTTATGTTCACACACAAAATGGGTCAGCAGAATCACTTATTAAGCGCCTCCAATTAATTGCTAGACCCTTGCTTATGAGAACAAATCTCCCAACCTCGATTTGGGGGCATGCAGTTTTACATGCCGCAGCACTTATTCGTTTGAGGCCAACGAGTTACCATCAGTTCTCTCCTATGCAATTAGCTTTTGGCCAGCAGCCAAATGTTTCCCATTTAAGAATATTTGGGTGTGCGATATATGTTCCCATTGCACCACCTAATCGCACCAAAATGGGACCCCAAAGAAAATTGGGGATATATGTTGGATATGATTCTCCCTCTATAGTGAGGTATCTTGAGATACAAACTGGTGATGTGTTTAAAGCCTCGTTTGCGGATTGTCATTTTGATGAATCAAATTTTCCAACATTAGGGGGAGAGAATAAGCTTCCTGAAAAGGAACTTAATTGGAATGCATCATCATTGATGCATTTAGATCCTCGATCAGGGCAATGTGAACTAGAAGTTCAAAAGATTATACACTTGCAAAGAATACCAAATGAATTGCCTGATGTATTTTCCGACACAAAGAGGATAACCAAATCTTATATACCAGCGGAAAATACCCAAATTCGAATTGATGTCCCAGTAGGACAAGTAGCCACTGAAGCAAATTCACGCCACAAGCGTGACAGGGCGGAAAATGCCCCAATTCGAATTGGTGTCCCTGTAGGACAAGTAGCCACTAAAGCAAATACACGCCAGAAGCGTGGCAGGCCTGTCGGTTCTAAAGACAAAAATCCTCGAAAGAGAAAAGAGGTAAATAATATTCCTGTTGGAAAAGACATAGTAAAGACTCCTGTAGTTGTCCAAAATTCTGATATAACGCCAGAAGACGTTCAGGTACCTGAAAATTGTGAAAATGACGAGATCTCGATAAATTATGTCTTTACAGGAGAGAAATGAGACCGAAATAAGACAATTGTCAATGAAATATTTGCATATAATGTGGCATTAAATATCATGCATGAAAGTAAGGATCTTGAGCCAAGATCAGTCGAAGAATGTCGACAAAGGAATGATTGGCCAAAATGGAAAGAAGCCATGAAGGCTGAATTAGACTCACTCGCAAAACGTGAAGTCTTTGGACCTGTAGTCCGTACACCTGAAGATGTAAAACCTGTTGGATACCGATGGGTATTTGTGAGAAAACAAAATGAGAAAAATGAAGTTGTGCGCTATAAAGCCCGACTTGTGGCACAAGGTTTTTCACAAAGGCCCGGTATAGATTATGAGGAAACGTATTTACCTGTAGTGGATGCGATAACGTTGCGCTATTTGGTCAGTTTATCTGCATATCATAAACTGCATATGCATTTAATGGATGTGGTAACAGCCTACTTATACGGCTCATTAGATCGGGATATCTATATGAAAGTCCCTGAAGGACTAAAGATATCTAAACCATCCAATGAATATTCGCAAGGGTTATACTCAGTCAAATTGCAAAGATCTTTATATGGTCTAAAGCAATCTGGACGAATGTGGTATAATCGTCTTACTGAGTATCTGGCCAAAAACGGTTTCAAGAATGATGATATATGCCCGTGTGTTTTCATAAAGAAAACTACATCTGGGTTCATTATAATTGCTGTGTACGTTGATAATTTAAATATCATTGGGACTCCTGAAGAGATTCCAACAATTATAAAAACTCTAAAAGAAGAGTTTGAGATGAAAGATCTTAGAAAGACTAAATTTTGTCTCGGCCTGCAGATCGAGCATATAAAAAGTGGGATCTTTATTCATCAAACAACATACACAGAAAAGATCTTGAAGAGATTTTATATGGATAAGTCACATCCATTAAGTACCCCAATGATCGTAAGATCTTTGGATGTGGAAAAGGATCAATTCCGTCCTAAAGAAGAGAATGAAGATATCCTTGGTCCTGAAGTACCATATCTTAGTGCCATTGGAGCGCTAATGTATCTTGCTAATAATATGTGACCTGACACATCATTTGCTGTGAATTTACTAGCAAGATATAGTTCCTCTCCAACCAGAAGACATTGGAGTGGAATCAAACAAATCTTTCGATATCTTCATGGGACGGTTGATATGGGATTGTTTTATCTCTATGGATCCAAGTCACAACTAGTTGGCTATGCAGATGTCGGATACTTGTCCGATCCACATAAAGGGAGATCTCAAACAGGATACCTGTTTACATATGGTGGAACAGCTATATCATGGAGGTCCACGAAACAGACGATTGCTGCAACATCCTCTAATCATGCCGAAATACTGGTGATTCATGAAGCTAGTCGCGAGTGTTTTTGGCTGAGGAGTCTGATCCAATATATTCTGTCATCATGTGGACTTATTGATCATAAGATAGCTCCAACTATCCTGTTGAAGATAATGCATCATGTATTGCTCAACTTAAAGGCGGATACATCAAAGGCGATAGAACAAAGCATATTTCTCCCAAATTCTTCTTCACTCATGACCTTCAAAATCAAGGGACAATTGATGTGCAACAGATCCGCTCAAGTGACAATCTGGCAGATTTATTTACAAAGTCACTCCCAAAATCCTCCTTTGAAAGATTGGTACATGAGATTGGGATGCGCCGATTTTGAGACATTAAATGATGTCGGCAAGAGGGGGAGACTGTACTCTTTTTCCCTTGATCAAGTTTTTTTTCCCATTGGGTTTTTTTTGACAAGGTTTTTAATGAGGCAGCCCCATCATTAAAGGATATTGTACTCTTTTTCCTTCACTAAGGTTTTTTTCCCACTGGGTTTTTCTTTAGTAAGGTTTTAACGAGGCAATAATCCTAAAATGGTCATCCAAGGGGGAGTGTTGTGATAAGCATGGGACGTGGATGCCCATTTCTCCATGTAAAGCTCACATTCTCAAGAGAGAATGTATTTAATAAAGGTTGAAAAAGGGTGATATTTTATGTGTATAAATAGGAGATGCATTGCATCCATCTGAACACAGCAATAACAAATATTCTCACCTTTCTCTTCTTTCATATATTATAAAGTCTATTTTCATTTCTCTCTCTCTTTACAGTAATAAAACAAATGCAATTCTCTCTCTTTACTTTTAATACTTCTTTCTATCTTTACATATATATGCATATTACAACATATAATATTAATGTATATATACAAATTATTATTGAGCTAATTATATTAATGCTAGAGTCTTCTATTTACATATTTTATTTTATATTTACATCTTCCTTATTTATTTAGTTGTTTTACAACAAATTTTAGTGTAGCTAGCATCATAATTTTAATATTTATTTATTTTTTTTAAAAACATGAGATAGAGGAAGATATTCTTTTACAAATTCAACTATCGATTACTTGATTGTTTTTAGATCAATCAATTGTCTTGATCTTCATCGTTATGATGTTTTTTTACTTGACTTTTTCAAATTGATTTTGTAATTATTATTATAAACCATGATTAATTTTTTAGTCAAATAGGTGAATGAGGATATTTTTTAATTAATAAAATTAGGCGTCTAATTTTTTTTAAATTAAATACTCAATCAAGTTATAACATCAATGTCTTTTTGTATAGGGTGTAGGTAGGTCATTCTTTGTTTGTTTGTTTTCTTATTATTCTTGAGTGAGTGAGTGGACGGGGATATTTTATCATAAATTTTACTGTTCCTTCTTAATTGTCTCTAAATTATTGTTTCTTCTTTGTGTTTTCTTTTTCTTACTGGCTAACCGGTTTGACGAGAAAGTTTAATTATAAATTCGACCATTTTTCTTGATTTTTTTAAACAAAAATATTAGGTGTTTAAGTATTTTTATTAATTAAATTAATTAAATTATTAAAATTTATACTTTAGTCAGCTCATTTTTCTCTTCTTCTTTCAACGTTGTCATCGTCGTTATTGCTGCCATCACCATCGTCATCGTCATCGTTGTTGCTGCTGCTGTCATTGATGTCTTCTTCTTCTTCTTCAACATCTTCTTGTTGTTGTTATTTAATTTTTTTTTTTGTGATTTAGATGTATCTTTTTTATTGAATAAAATTAAAAAAAATACAAATATCTTTTATATTATTTTTTTATGTTCAATATTTGTGTGCTATATGTATGAATTTGTGTGCTATATTGAATAAAAATGTGTGTTATGCTTAAATATTTATGTACTGTGATAAACCAAAATTTATTTAATGATTTCTGATAAATTAGTGTGAGTTACCAGGTTATTAACTTCGATTACTTGTGTTATTTTTTTATACTCGATATTTTTGTGCTATTGTATATATTTTTATTTTTTTTATTATGATTGTTTATGATGATCTTAGTTTTCTATAATTGAGTTGTTTGAAAAATTAGTGTTATTCTATAATTCTGGTTTTTGTGCTATATGTGTAAATTTGTGTGCTATGCTAAACAAAAATATGTACTACGTTTAAATATTTGTGTGTTGTGATAAACCAAAATTTGTTTAATGATATCTGATTATCTGTCAAATTAGTGTGAGTTACTAGACTATTAGCTTCGATTATTTGTGTGCTGTGAAAATGAAGTAATGTGTGTTATTTCACTTTATTTGATTTACACATATGATATAGTATGATGTTTGCAGTGTTGATGGACAACTGCAAAAAAGACGAGGTGATCGCTAACCTTTTGAAGAACTAGTGCATTTAAAGCTGATTTGCACATCTTGCATATGCATTCCATAAACACAAAAGAGATGTGTTAGGTACACTTAGAGATTGTCGTGTCGCACTCTCTTTGAACCTTAACCACCAAGAAATATTGGAACTGCACATCAAAGTTAATAGCCATGAATCATAATGACATACTTAAAAAGAGTGTCAACAGCATTTTGTATATATGTGTGTGTGTGTGTTTTTTTTTTTCGGAATGAAATCTGGAATTTAACATTGGCTTGCAATGAATGGTGATTAGTTTACACACCATAAAGAAAAAGAGAAAAAAAATGTGTAACAAAACTCAATAAAAAAATATACACATAAATTTTGGTGTATCAAAAATTTGTATGCTATGTTTTAAAAATTTATGTGTTATGGTTCAAAAATTTGTATACTATATGCAAAAATTTGTGTTTTATATCGATAAGTTTGTGTTACGTGCTAATTTTTGTGTGCTATACTTAAAAAATTTGTGTGCTATACTTCGAAATTTGTGTGCTCTCCAACAAAAATTAGTGTGTTGCAGAAAGTGTAGAAAGACTTGTACATATAGTGCAAGCTCTTTGAATTGTGGCTAGTGAAATACTCGACAGCGTGTGAAGCGTTTCATTTTGAGAGTGGCTTTTATTGTAGTTGCCCAATTTAATTAGATTTAATTGTCAAAATAATTTGTACATGTAGCATCACTCTTTTTTAAATTAATTGATTGTTCTTCGGTTCGTATTCTTTTTCTTAGTAAGTGGGTAGGACGGATACTTTAAGAGTGAAGGTTACAGAAGGCTTAGAGAAGAAGGATTGAATCTACGGCCTTCTTTTGCTTTAATAGATTAATCCTTTAATATCAAACTTTCAAGTAAAGTCTGTTTGAACTGTGCAGCGGAAATTTTATGAGACAATTTCATTTTGTCTCATAAATATCAGAAAATAGAACTTAGAAAAAGAGAAGAAAGATAACACAGGCATGTATCCTGGTTCAGTTGCTTTGTGCAATACAACCTACATCCAGTATCCACCACAACAGTGGTGAAAATTCCACTATAGTTAAAGTATTCCATACACCAATTTCTGAGGATTCACTCAATTCTTTCTCTCTCAAGTTCTTATCTAACTTGACTTGGTTATGCTAATACCTGACTCTTCACTCTAAGTGCTAACCCAACTTAGAAAGGGGCACCTCACAGGTACAAGATACAAGACATATGAAACAACCTAAAGAAATCTGAAATCACTCTAGGCTTTTTTTCAAGTGTTTCACTTAGTCTTTTGTCACTCATAGGCTTTTCTTGGACTCTCTCTCTCAGCCTTTTACCTCTCAAGAAATTACAGAAAGATATACATTGAAAATGAAATACAAACTGTAAAACATGAAGGAGATTAATACATAAACAGCCTCTGTTGCTATAAGTTGAACTGGATTCAGCTAACTCTGATTAAGTTCTTCTTCATCTTGGCGGAATGCTTCTTTAATTTAGAAAACACTGTCCAAAAATATTGAACTCTTCTCAGGGAAGCTCTTCAAAACCAAACTCAGATTCTGGTTCTCTCTCCTTCATTTCAAAAATAAAAGAAACCTTTTCTTTTTGTACCTCTTGCCAAGTTGTTGTTTTGATTTCTTCTTAGTCAACTCATCAATCCTTGAGCCTCTGATGCTAGTCATCTCACTTTCTTTAATTATCCCCCAAATTAGGGATTTCACAACAGGTTCTTTTGCTTGAACAAAGACTTCAGATCAGCAAGGAAAAAGTTGTTCAGTGGTAAACCCAAATTCAAACTCTTGAGATAGTGCTTTGTCCCCAAGAAACGATTTGAGCCTTTGATTCATAGCAGTAATTATGAGAAAACACTTTCTCTATTTATCCCAATTTGGAGTTGCAGAAAATTGGAGAAGGAGTAATGAAACTAAATTGTATGCAAATGGAAATAAATCACCTTTATCCTCTGACTTAGCTTAGCTTGCTTTGATTTGGGTGATTAGACATTAGCTTTTGTGATTTACCTTTCTCTCTCTTTCTTTTCTGGTAAATGATCAAGAAGGATGAAACTCTCTCTTTCTTTTTTATTCTGACCGAAGCAAACATGAGAATGGTGTCATGTGAATACTTTTACTTGGTGGAATCTACTTAAGCTTGGGTTGGATTTAATTTCCATTCAACCCAACTGATCTTTCTGCATTTTCTCTTTGGACTTTAAGTGTTAGAGAGCCCGCCGAAAGTCTTGTTTATGTTTTTATTTGTTTGGGCTGCTGCAACTTTGATTTTGGCCTATAACACTAATCAAATACAATCAAAACTAATTGGGAGTTTATCCCAATACATCAATGTTTGTCATCATCAATTAAGTTAGATATATTCTTAATTCTACAATCTCCTCCTTGATGACAAACATAGTTATGAAATTGATCAAAGAGATTGAATTTAATAAGATTAAAGTACTTTCCTTTAGATGATGTTACTTGCTTTTGAATTGCTCTCCCTTTCCTTTTCAATTGTTGCTCTTCCTGAATTTGTGCTCTTTGTTTGTTTCCTGCTTATATATTCACATAGGAAACACAACAATATACTATATATAATTTTTTGTCCATGGATGAGGCATTCAGTAAGAGTTTCAAACAATTTCAACAGCTCATGAAACAGAGCCAAAAAAATGTATAAAAAATAGCAAGACCAGTCACCCCCCAAAGCATAACAAAATAGAGCAACAAATCAACCCCAAAACATAACAAAATAGAGCAACAAAAATGAGCATACAAACATAATACAAATAAACATAATACAAATACTACTCCCCCTTTTGTCATCAAGGGAGAAAATGCAACCAACTTCCAAACCTGCAGCAAATAGTTAAGACATAGTCCATATAATTAGAAAAGTAAAAACAAAATTAACAATTGTTAATCGGTTTACAGTCATCCGAGACAATTAGGAAGTCCAAATACAAAATACAATTGTTCCATGAGACAATTTTCAAAATAAAACAGCATAGAAAATAGCAATGGAAGAGGTATCTTTAGGCATCAAAACCATCTTCATCATCAGAATCAGCATGATCTTTAGGGTCAGTGGCCATGGTTTCATCCTCTTGGAAATTATCAATGAACTTCATGAAAACTGCCACTCTATCTCTGGACTTTCTAAGGAAGTTTTCATGCTTGGTAGCAAGTTTCCTCTATTCTTTGCTCATTGCAATTAGATGGTTGGATTGATATATAAATTTCTGAACTACATCTTTCATCACTCCATATAAGAGTGATTTGTGTCCAGTGGAAGCTGAAGTCCCAGAGGCAAATGGAGGAGAGGATTTGTCTGGTTCATAGTCATCATCATCATCATCATAAACCACCCTTTCAGTTCGAGTTGGTCCCTTTTTCTGCTATTTCACTGAACCGCCTCCTTTTAGATATGAGTGTCTATTTTTATATGTCTCATTTGACAAGTTAACACCAAAATGTTCAAAAATACAGGTTAAGAACATGCCATAAGGAAGAGCCTTATCTTTCTCACTTCTAATGCAATCAAACATATATCTCACCATTAAGTATGCAAAAGAAATTTCAGTTTTTGTGAGGATAGCATACAGAACCAGAGTATCACAGAAAGACACCCTTTGATATGAGCCACTTTGAGGAAGGATGATATGGTTCACTATGCGATGTAACTGAGCACGAGTGTAATTAAGAGTTTTGTGAGTTGGAGTGATGCCATCAATCAAAGAAATGTGTTCACACACATAGGCCAGAGCATCATTGTAAGAGATACCTACCCTGTCATCCCACTTACCAGAGGTGTAGACATAAGCACCAACATCAGTGTATTCCAGAGAATCATTGATGGTTTCATTGTTCAGAACAAGATCACGACCTTTCATATAAGAGTGAACACTGGTTTTGAACGAAACAAAATGCTAAAGGTAGTGGGGAAGAAACAAAGAGGTAGTGGATGGAGTTATGAAGAGAGAAGTTTGATAACTGCACCAAGAAAGAGGTTTCTTGAAAACATGCAACTGTATCACCTATGACTAGACCTAGAAAAGACTTGACATCACAAAAAGGTGATTTGATTTTATTGAAAAATTAAACAAAGAAGATTAAAAAAAAACTTTTTCACTAAAAGACAAAAACACAAAATATCACATGGATAATGTAACACTCATTGGGCCCAGAGATGGTAGTGTTTAAGGAAACATATTGGACCAACGTAACTTTGAACTGAAGGGTTGGCCCAGAAGATTCAGATTGTGCAAATGAGCCCAGAAAGTGATGTACAGAGAGATGGTTCTTCATTTGCCCAGTATTGTCTCATCCATATCTGAGAGACAAAAACTTCAATAAATACATCAGCAATGCGCAAATAACAGATCATGACTTAAAATCTCTAGATTAGTCCTAAGCTTGCAAAATCTGTCTTCAGCTAGAGGTTTGGTGAAAATGTCTGCTAATTGATCTTCTGATTTAACAAATTGAATGCTAATATTTCCTTTTTGAACATGTTCTCTTATTGAGTGAAATCTCACCTCAATATGTTTAGTTCTAGAGTGCAAGACTGAATTTTTAGAAATATTTATGGCACTCATATTGTCACATAGGCATAGCAAGGGAATATTTTTAGCATTTAATTTATAATCAGCAAGTTGGGTTTTCAACCAAATAAGTTGAGAGCAACATGAAGAAGCAGCGATATACTCAACCTCTGCAGTGGATAATGCCACTGTGGACTGCTTCTTACTTGACCAGACGTTTAGAGACTTCCCAAGAAAGCAACAAATGCGTAATGTACTCCTTCTATCCACTCTATCTCCAGCAAAGTCTGCATCACAATAACTAACTGCAGAAAACTCATCAATCTTAGGATACCATAAACAAAAATTGGATATGTCATGAACATATCTAATAATTCTTTTAACTGTTGAAAGATGTGATTCTTTTGGTTTTGATTGGAATCTTGAACACATTCCAACACTTTGCACAATATCGGGCCTAGAAGAAGTTAGGTACATAAGAGATCCAATCATTCCTCTATACCTAGTCTCATCAACATCTTTCTCAGTTTTACCCTTTTCTAACTTTGAGTTAGGGTGCATGGGTGCTCCCATGGGTTTGGCATTTTCCATGCCAAATTTCTTAACTAGTTCCTTGGCATACTTCTCTTGATGAATAAAAATGCCATTTTTAGTTTGCTTAATTTGAAGTCCAAGAAAAAAGTTAAGTTCACCCATCATGCTCATGTCAAATTCACTTGTCATGAGTTTTCCAAATTCAGTACAAAAGGTCTCATTTGCTGATCCAAAAATAATGTCATCAACATAAATTTGGACTAAAATGAAAGACTCATTAGAATTTTTAATAAATAGAGTAGTGTTAGTGGTGCCTCTTTGAAATCTATTTTTCAAAAGAAAAGAGCTAAGTCTTTCATACCAAGACCTAGGAGCTTGTCTCAACCCATAAAGGGCTTCTGAGAGTTTTAAAATATGATTAGGAAATTTCTTATTTTTAAAATCAGGTGGTTGTGCCGCATACACTTCTCTATCTATTACACCATTTAGAAATACACATTTCACATCCATTTGATATAATTTGAAACCACAATGAGTGGCATAAGCTAGAAGTAGTCTTATGGCTTCCATTCGGGCAACAGGGGGCAAATGATTCATCAAAGTCTATTCCTTCCTCTTGATCATATCTATGTGCCTCCAATCTTGCTTTGTTTCTAGCAATGCTACCATCTTCTCCTAACTTGTTCCTAAATATCCACTTGGTGCCAGTCACTTTCTTTCCAATTAGCTTTGGAACAAGTGTCTAAACTTGGTTCTTTTCAAATTCACCAAGTTCTTCTTCTATAACCTTTACTCAAGAAGGGTCAGCGAGAGCTTCATGGATGTTTTGAGGCTCCATTTGAGAGAAAAAGGCCAAATTTGTTTCTTCATTTGTTTTTCTTGTGGAGAAACGTGTCTTGAGACCGTGAAAAACATTCCGAATGATAAATTCCTATGCATAATTCTTTAAGAATCTCCACTCACGGTGTCTAGTAGACTTAGGAGCAGTTTCGGTTACTGTAGGATCCAAATACTTTGTATTGTCAGAAATTTTGCTAGATTCATGAGACAAAACAGAATTGTCTCCTACAGAATCTCCTGCAGCAGCTTTATCAGATTCAGATGGTCCAGAAATTTCTTTTTCTTGGTTTTGGGATTCTCCTTCTTTGCCTTGTACTTAATTTCCTACATCACAATCTTTCAAGATACTTTGAACCAAGTTAGTGTCACAAAAGGTAACATGTATGGACTCCTCTATAATTCTAGCATCTTGATGATAAACTCTATAGGCTTTGCTAGTTGTGGAATATCCTACAAATAAATATTCATATGCCTTTGGATCAAATTTCTCAAGATTTTCTTCATTATTTAGGACAAAACACTTGCATCCAAAAATATGTAAGTAATTCAAGTTTGGTGGGTGACCCTTCCAAAGTTTATAAGAAATTTTCTTCAAGAATTTTCTTATGATTGTTCTATTCAAAATGTGGCACACTGTGTTAACAACTTTAGCCCAAAAGAATTTTAGAACATTGCTTTCACAAAGCATAGTTCTTGTCATTTCTTGAATGCTTCTGTTTTTTCTTTCAACAGCATCATTTTGTTGAGGTGTTCTTGGACAAGAGAAATTGTGTGATATTCCAAATTCCTCACAAAAGGATTCAAATAATTAATTTTCAAATTCAGTTCCATGATCACTTCTTATTGAAGCAATCTTTGAATCCTTTTCATTTTGAATTTTCTTGCTAAAAATCTCAAAAGCCAAAAAGGCTTCATTTTTATGTGCAAGAAATAAAACCCAACCAAACCTAGTGTAGTCATCCATAATTACCAAACCATAATGTTTATCACCTAAGCTTTTAGTTCTTGTTGGACCAAATAAATCAATATGTAGCAATTCAAGTGGTCTTTTAGTAGAGATGTCTTCCTTTGATTTAAATGAGTTCTTTGTTTGTTTTTCCATTTGACAAGTATCGCACGTGATGTTTTTGTCAAATCTTATCAAAAAAGACCTCTTACTAATCTTTTCTTAACAAGCTTGTTTATTTGAAACATGCTAGCATGGCCCACTCTCTTGTGCCATAGCCACTTTTTAGATTCTTTAGAATGAAAACAAGTTACATTTTGATCCTTTAGTTCATCTAGAGTAAGTCCATACACATTATCACAACGTTTAGCAATAAACAATACATCATTAGTCTTTTCACTCACAACATAGCATTTCAATCTTTTGAATATCACCAAATAACCCAAATCACACAATTGACTTATACTCAAAAGATTATGGCTCAAACCATCAACTAAAAAGACATCATCAATGAAAGTAGAATGATAGTTACCTATTTTTTCAACAGCAACTATTTTACCCTTTCCATCATCTCCAAAGGTCACAAAACCTCCAGCATACCTGTTGAGTTTGATGAAGAAGGTTGACCTTCCAGTCATGCGTCTAGAGCATCCACTATCCAAGTACCACATATCTTTCTTCTTCTTGGATGCTAGACAAATAATCTCAAGTAACCTTTAGTATCCAAATTAATTTGGATCCTTTGAAGTTAATCCACCTTGGTTACCCAAGTGCATTAAAATCACAAACAACATTATAAGTTTAGTTTCCTACTTTTTCTTTAATGATGCAATGTAAGTAAGAGTGACCAATTTTCTTACAATTTAGGCAATGATTTTTTTATGCATGTTGCTAAAATTGATTTATGTTTTGACGTTGGAAATGATTAGTAGACTGATGTTTTCTGATTTTTGAAAACTGGACATTTCTCTTGACAAACTTATTTTTGTTATTATTGTTTCTTTTGAAAGAACATTCAAACCAGAATTTTTAAAACCATATGGGCTTCTTGAATAAGAGGTTCTTTTGTAAAACTGTGGATTTTTGAAAGCAACCTCGTTGTTTGAAATGTAGCCCATACTTGACTTGCTTGATATAGGTTCGATTCTTGTGGATAATGTAGTTTCCTCAAAACAATGTTTTTCAAATTCCTTTTCATAGGTGGGAACATGTCCCAGACCAGATTTGTTTATGATGGATTTTGTTTTTGAAGAAGAGACCATGAATTTTGTTGAGAAATTGTCAAAAATTGCATCATCTTTTGTCACATATCGTAAACCATATTTTTTAAATAATGGTCTTTGATTTGCAAGTAATTTGTCCAAGTTGCTAGAACTGTGAGCAAATTTTGCTAAATCATTATTCAATCTTTTAATCATTTTATTTAATCTTTTATTTTCAGCAATAAGTTCTTGAGAAGGATCCATAATGTGCTTTCTTTTTATTTTCTCAAGTTCAGATTTTAGAAATCTATTTTCTTCAATAATATCCAAAGCACATTCGGTTTCCTTCACCTTTTCTTTCAAAAAATTATTTTCAGCTTTCAACATTTCTTTTTTAGATTTGCATTTATTGTATTTATTCAGCAATTTTTCAGAATTGAGGGTGAGATCATCTATGATAACATATAAGTCATCTATGGATAGGTGATGAGCGGATAATTTATACGCTTTTTGGCATTGTTTTTAGTATGTTTTTAGTAGGATCTAGTTACTTTTAGGGATGTTTTCATTAGTTTTTATGTTAAATTCACAATTCTGGACTTTACTATGAGTTTGTGTATTTTTCTGTGATTTCAGGTATTTTCTGGCTGAAATTGAGGGACTTGAGCAAAAATCAGATTCAGAGGTTGAAGAAGGACTGCTGATGCTGTTGGATTCTGAACTCCCTGCACTCAAAGTGGATTTTCTGGAGCTACAGACCTCAAAATGGCGCGCTTCCAATTGGGTTGGAAAGTAGACATCCAGGGCTTTCCAGAAATATATAATAGTCCATACTTTGCCCGAGTTTAGATGACGCAAACTGGCATTCAACGCCAGTTCTCTGTCCAATTCTGGCATTCAGCGCCAGAAACAAGTTGCAAAGTGGAGTTCAACGCCCAAACTGGCACAAAAGCTGGCGTTCAACTCCAGAAAGAGCCTCTGCACGTGTAACATTCAAGCTCAGCCCAAGCACACACCAAGTGGGCCCCGGAAGTGGATTTATGCATCAATTACTTACTTCTGTAAACCCTAGTAACTAGTTTAGTATGAATAGGACTTTTTACTATTGTATTTGACATCTTTTGATCATTTTAGATCTTAGGATCAACTTTGGACGCCTAGTTCTTAGATTGTGATGGCTGGCCTCTCGGCCATGCCTGAACCTTTCACTTATATATTTTCAACGGTAGAGTTTCTACACTCCATAGATTAAGGTGTGGAGCTCTGCTGTTCCTCAAAGATTAATGCAAAGTACTACTGTTTCTATTCAATTCAACTTATTCCGCTTCTAAGATATCTATTCGCGCTTCAACTTGAATGTGGTGATCGTGACAGTCATCATCATTCCCTATGAACATGTGCCTGACAACCACCTCTGTTCTACATTAGATTGAATGAATATCTCTTGGATCTCTTATTCAGAATCTTCGTGGTATAAGCTAGATTGATGGCGGCATTCATGAGAATCCGGAATGTCTAAACCTTGTCTGTGGTATTCCGAGTAGGATTCAGTGATTGAATGACTGTGACGAGCTTCAAACTCGCGAGTGTTGGGCATAGTGACAAACGCAAAAGGATCAATGGATCCTATTCCGACATGATCCAGAACCTCCAGATGATTAGCCATGCAGTGACAGCGCATCGGACCATTTTCACAGAGAGGATGGGATGTAGCCATTGACAACGGTGATGCCCTACATAAAGCCAGCCATGGAAAGGAGTAGGATTGATTGGATGAAGACAGCAGGAAAGCAGAAGTTCAGAGGAACATTGCATCTCTATACGCTTATCTGAAATTCTCACCAATGAATTACATAAGTATTTCTATCTTTACTTTTATTTTAATTATCTAATCCAATCACATTTGACTTTTCCTGACTGAGATTTACAAGGTGACCATAGCTTGCTTCAAGCCGACAATCTCCGTGGGATCGACCCTTACTCATGTAAGGTTTATTACTTGGACGACCCAGTGCACTTGCTGGTTAGTTATGTGAAGTTGTGAAGTTATGTTTGGACCATGGTTCTGTGCACCTGTTTTTCTCCATTACCAGGGAAAGAACGAACAAACAATTTTACAAAATACAAATCTGAGAGATCATGATTTCGCATACCAAGTTTTTGGCGCCGTTGTCGGGGATTGTTCAAGTTTGGACAACTGACGGTTCATCTTGTTGCTCAGATTAGGTAATTTTCTTTTTGTTTTGTTTTCAAAAAAAAAATTTCCCTTTGTTTTCGAAAAAAAAAATGAAAATACAAAAAAATCATAAAATCATAAAAGGTCAAAAATATTTTGTGTTTCTTGTTGGAGTCTTGAGTCAATTTTTAAGTTTGGTGTCAACTGCATATTCATCTTGCATTTTTCGAAGATTGCATTCATGCATTGCATTCATCATGATCTTCAAGTTGTTCTTGACAAACCTTCTTGATTGATCTTCATATTTTAGTGTTTTGTGTTGTATGGTATTTTTCATATGCATTATTGGAATCTTATTGTCTAAGCATTAAAGATTTCTAAGTTTGGTGTCTTGCATGTTTTCTTTGCATTGAAAATTTTTCAAAAATATGTTCTTAATGTTCATCATGATCTTCATAGTGTTCTTGGTGTTCATCTAGACATTCATAGCATTCTTGCATGCATCACATGTTTTGATCCAAAATTTTCATGCATTGCATCATTTTCATGTTTTTCTCCCTTATCTTTAAAAAATAAAAAAAATAAAAAAATATCTTTCCTTTCTTTTTCTCTCATAAATTTCGAAAATTAGATTTGACTTTTTTAAAAATTTTTAAAATCTAGTTGTTTTTATGAGTCAAATCAAATGATCAATTTGAAAATCTTATCTTTTTCAAAATCTTTTTCAAAAATCAAATCTTTTTCATTTTTCTTAGTTATTTTCGAAAATTATAAAAATATTTTTCAAAAGTCTTTTCCTTAATTCTACATCATATTTTCGAAAATAACATCATCAATTAATGTTTTGATTCAAAAATTTCAAGTTTGTTACTTGCTTGTTAAGAAAGATTCAAACTTTGAGTTCTAGAATCATATCTTGTGATTTCTTGTGAATCAAGTCATTAATTGTGATTTTAAAAATCAAATCTTTTTCAAAACTAATTTCAATCATATCTTTTCAAAAATATCTTCTTATCTTATCTTTTTCAAAAATTTGATTTTAAAAATATCTTTTCTAACTTCTTATCTTCTTATCTTTTCAAAATTGATTTTCAAATTTGTTTCAACTAACTAACTAACTTTTTGTTTGTTTCTTATCTTTTTCAAAACTACCTAACTAACTCTCTCTCTCTCTCTCTCATTTTCGAAAATATCTTCCCTCTTTTTCAAAATTTCTTTTTAATTAACTAATTATTTTAATTTTTGATTTTAATTTTTGAAAATTACTAACCTTTTTCAAAAACTATTTTCAAAAATCACTAACTCTTTTTTAAAAATAATTTTCGAAAATTCTCTTTCTCTCTCTTCTCCTTCTATTTATTTATTCATCTACTAACACTTCATCTCACCCAAATTCGAACCCCATCTTCCATCTGTGTTCAAATTTTTCTTCTTCTTTTCTTCTACTCACACATGGACCTCTATACTGTGGTAAAAAGGATCCCTATTATTATTATTATTATTTTTCTGTCCCTCTTTTTCATATGAGCAGGAGCAAGGACAAGAATATTCTTGTTGAAGCAGACCCAGAACCTGAAAGGACTCTGAAGAGAAAATTAAGAGAAGTTAAAGTACAACAATCCAGAGACAACCTTACAGAAATTTTCGAACAGGAAGAAGAGATGGCAGCCGAAAATAATAATAATGCAAGGAGGATGCTTGGTGACTTTACTGCACCTAATTCCAATTTACATGGAAGAAGCATCTCCAATTTACAGCAGAACTGCAAGTTTCATGGACTTCCATCTGAAGATCCTTTTCAGTTCTTAACTAAATTCTTGCAGATATGTGATACTGTTAAGACTAATGGAGTAGATTCTGAAGTCTACAGGCTCATGTTTTTTCCTTTTGCTGTAAGAGACAGAGCTAGAATATGGTTGGACTCTCAACCTAAGGATAGCCTGAACTCTTGGGATAAGCTGGTCAAGGCTTTCTTAGCCAAGTTCTTTCCTCCTCAAAAGCTGAGTAAGCTTAGAGTGGATGTTCAGACTTTCAGACAGAAAGAAGGTGAATCCCTCTATGAAGCTTGGGAGAGATACAAAGGACTGACCAAAAAGTGTCCTTCTGACATGCTTTCAGAATGGACCATCCTGGATATATTCTATGATGGTCTGTCTGAATTAGCTAAAATGTCATTGGATACTTCTGCAGGTGGATCCATTCACCTAAAGAAAATGCCTGCAGAAGCTCAAGAACTCATTGACATGGTTGCTAATAACCAGTTCATGTACACTTCTAAAAGGAATCCTGTGAGTAATGGGACGCCTATGAAGAAGGGAGTTCTTGAAATTGATACTCTGAATGTCATATTGGCTCAGAATAAATTATTGACTCAGCAAGTCAATATGATTTCTCAGAGTCTGAATGGAATGCAAGCTGCATCCAACAGTACTCAAGAGGCATCTTCTGAAGAAGAAGCTTATGATCCTGAGAACCCTGCAATAGCAGAGGTGAATTACATGGGTGAACCATATGGAAACACCTATAATCCATCATGGAGAAATCACCCAAATTTCTCATGGAAGGATCAACAAAAGCCTCAACAAGGCTTTAATAATGGTGGAAGAAATAGGTTTAACAACAGCAAGCCTTTTCCATCATCCACTCAGCAAAAGACAGAGAACTCTGAACAAAATACCTCTAATTTAGCAAACTTAGTCTCTGATCTATCTAAGGCCACTCTGAGTTTCATGAATGAAACAAGGTCCTCCATTAGAAATTTGGAGGTACAAGTAGGCCAGATGAGTAAAAGGATCACTAAAATTCCTCCTAGTATTCTCCCAAGCAATACAGAAGAAAATCCAAAAGGAGAATGCAAGGCCATTGATATAGTCATCATGGCCGAACCCACAACTAAGGAGGAGGACGTGAATCCCAAGGAGGAAGACCTCCTGGGACGTCCAGTGATTAATAAGGAGCTTCCCTCTGAGGAACCAAAGGAATCTGAGGCTCAACTAGAGACCATAGCAATTCCATTGAACCTCCTTATGCCATTCATGAGCTCTGATGAGTATTCCTCTTCTGAAGAGAATGAGGATGTTACTGAAGAAAAAGTTGCCAAGTACCTTGGTGCAATCATGAAGCTGAATGCCAGTTTATTTGGTAATGAGACTTGAGAAGATGAACCTCCCTTGTTCACCAATGAACTGAGCGATCTGGATCAACTGAGATTGCCTCAGAAGAAACAGGATCCTGGAAAGTTCCTAATACCTTGTACCATAGGCACCATGATCTTTAAAGCTCTGTGTGACCTTGGTTCAGGGATAAACCTCATGCCCCTATCTGTAATAGAGAAACTGGGAATCTATGGGGTGCAAGCTGTTAAAATCTCATTAGAGATGGCAGATAATTCAAGAAAACAGGCTTATGGACAAGTAGAGGACGTGTTAGTAAAGGTTGAAGGCCTTTACATCCCTACTGATTTCATAGTCCTAGATACTGGGAAGAATGAGGATGAATTCATCATCCTTGGAAGACCCTTCCTAGCCACAACAAGAGCTGTGATTGATGTTGACAGAGGTGAATTAGTCCTTCAATTGAATGGGGACTCCCTTATGTTCACAACTCAAGGTTATCCTTCTGTAAACATGGAGAGGAATCATAAAAAGTTTCTCTCAAAACAGAGTCAACCAGAGCTCCCACAGTCAAACTCTAAGTTTGGTGTTAGGAGGCCACAACCAAACTCTAAGTTTGGTGTTGAACTCCCATATCCAAACTCTAATTTTAGTGTTGGAGAGTCTCAACAATGCTCTGAACATCTGTGAGGCTCCATGAGAGCCCACTGTCAAGCTATTGACATTAAAGAAGCGCTTGTTGGGAGGCAACCCAAATTTTATCCAATTTTATTTTTCTTGTTCTTTCATGTTTTATTAGGTTCATGATCATGTGGAGTCACAAAATAAACATAAAAATTGAAAACGGAATCAAAAACAACAGAAGAAAAATCACACCCTGGAGGAAGGCCTCTCTGGCGTTTGAACGCCAATAAGGAGCATGGATCTGGCGTTCAACGCCAGAACAGAGCAAGGTTCTGGCGCTGAACGCCCAAAATGGGCAGCATCTAGGCGTTTGAATGCCAGAATTACACCCTGGAGAAGAACTGGCGCTGAACGCCCAGAACAAGCATGGTTCTGGCGTTCAACGCCAGAAATGGGCAACAAATGGGCGTTCAACGCCCAGAACAAGCACCAATCTGGCGCTGAACGCCCAGAATTGTGTGTAAGGGCATTTTGCATGCCTAATTTGGTGCAAGGTTGTAAATCCTTGAACATCTCAGGATCTGTGGACCCCACAGGATCACCTCAGGATCTGTGGACCCCACAGGATCCCCACCTACCTCCACTCACTTCTTCTCACCCCTCTTTCACACAATCCCATCAACACTCTTCCCCAAAACCACTTCACCACTCACATCCATCCACTCTTCCCCATAAACCTACCTCATAAACTCCACCTACCTTCAAAATTCAAAATCACTTTCCCACCCAAACCCTCCCTAAATGGCCGAACCTTACCCCCTCCCTTCCCTATATAAAGCCTTCCATTCTTCTTCATTTTCTCACAACACAACCTCCTCTTCTACACATTGGCCGAAACACATCTCCCCCCTCTCCTCCATATTTTCTTCTTCTTCTTCATCTATTCTTTCTTCTTTTTCTTGAGGACGAGAAATATTCTAAGTTTGGTGTGGTAAAAGCATAAGCTTTTTGTTTTTCCATTACCATTGATGGCACCTAAGACCGGAGAATCCTCTAGAAAAGGAAAAGGGAAGGCAAAAGCTTCCACCTTCGAGTCATGGGAGATGGAAAGGTTCATCTCTAAAGCCCACCAAGAGGTCCCTTTCAAACTCAAGAGGAATGAGTATCCGGAGATCCGACATGAAATTCAAAGAAGAGGTTGGAAAGTTCTAACAAACCCCATCCAACAAGTCGGCATCCTAATGGTTCAAGAGTTCTATGCTAATGCATGGATCACTAGGAACCATGATCAAAGTAAGAACCCAAACCCAAAGAATTATCTCACTATGGTTCAGGGGAAATACTTAGATTTTAGTCCGGAAACTGTGAGGTTGGCGTTTAACTTGCCTATGATGCAAGAAGATGCACGCCCCTACACTAGAAGGGTCAACTTTAATCAAAGGTTGGACCAAGTCCTCATGGACATATGTGTAGAAGGAGCTCAATGGAAGATTGACTCAAAAGGCAAACTGGTTCAACTGAGAAGACTGGACCTTAAGCCTGTAGCTAGAGGATGGTTGGAGTTCATTCAATGCTCAATCATTCCCACTAGCAACCGGTCTGAAGTTACCATAGACCGAGCCATCATGATCCATAGCATCATGATTGGAGAAGAGGTGGAAGTTCATGAGATTATACCTCAAGAACTCTACAAGGTGGCTGACAAATCCTCCACTATGGCAAGGTTAGCCTTTCCCCACCTCATTTGCCACCTATGCAATTCGGCTGGGATTGACATAGAGGGAGATATCTTCATTAATGAGGACAAGCCCATCACCAAGAAGAAGATGGAGCAACCAAAAGAAGCTCATCATCAAGAGATCCCGGAGATGCCTCAAATGCATTTTCCTCCACAAAACTATTGGGAGCAAATCAACACCTCCCTAGGAGAATTAAGTTCCAACATGGGACAATTAAGGGTGGAACATCAAGAGCACTCCATCATCCTTCATGAAATAAGAGAAGATCAAAAAGCAATGAGGGAGGAGCAACAAAGACAAGGAAGAGACATAGAAGAGCTCAAGGACATCATTGGTTCCTCAAGAAGGAAACGCCACCATCACTAAGGTGGACTCATTCCTTGTTCTTACATTCTCTGTTTTTCGTTTTCTCTATGTTAAGTGCTTATCTATGTTTGTGTCTTATTACATGATCATTAGTAGTTAGTAACTTTGTCTTAAAGTTATAAATGTCCTATGAATCCATCACCTCTCTTAAATAAAAACTGTTTTAATTCAAAAGAACAAGAAATACATGAGTTTCGAATTTATCCTTGAACTTAGTTTAATTATATTGATGTGGTAACAATGCTTCTTGTTTTCTGAATGTATGCTTGAACAGTGCATATGTCTTTTGAAGTTGTTGTTCATGAATGTTAAATATGTTGGCTCTTGAAAGAATGATGACAAGGAGACATGTTATTTGATAATCTGAAAAATCATAAAAATGATTCTTGAAGCAAGAAAAAGCAGCAAAGAACAAAGCTTGCAGAAAAAAAAGAGAGAAAGAAAAATAGCGAAAAAAAAAGAGAGCAAAAGCAAGCAGAAAAAGCCAATAGCTCTTAAAACCAAGAGGCAAGAGCAAAAAGCCAATAACCCTTAAAACCAAAAGGCAAGGGAAAATAAAAAGGATCCCAAGGCTTTGAGCATCAGTGGATAGGAGGGCCTAAAGGAATAAAATCCTGGCCTAAGCGGCTAAACCAAGCTGTCCCTAACCATGTGCTTGTGGCGTGAAGGTGTCAAGTGAAAACTTGAGACTAAGCGGTTAAAGTCAAGGTCCAAAGCAGAAAAAAAAGAGTGTGCTTAAGAACCCTGGACACCTCTAATTGGGGACTTTACCAAAGTTGAGTCACAATCTGAAAAGGTTCACCCAATTATGTGTCTGTGGCATTTATATATCCGGTGGTAATACTGGAAAACAAAGTGCTTAGGGCCACGGCCAAGACTCATAAATTAGCTGTGTTCAAGAATCATCATACTGAACTAGGAGAATCAATAACACTATCTGAACTCTGAGTTCCTATAGAAGCCAATCATTTTGAACTTCAATGGATATAGTGAGATGCCAAAACTATTCAAGAGGCAAAAAGCTACAAGTCCCGCTCATCTGATTAGAGCTATGTTTCATTGATAGTTTGGAATTTATAGTATATTCTATTCTTTTTATCCTATATGATTTTAAGTTGCTTGCGGACAAGCAACAATTTAAGTTTGGTGTTGTGATGAGCGGATAATTTATACGCTTTTTGGCATTGTTTTTAGTATATTTTTAGTAAGATCTAGTTACTTTTAGGGATGTTTTCATTAGTTTTTATGTTAAATTCACAATTCTGGACTTTACTATGAGTTTGTGTGTTTTTCTGTGATTTCAGGTATTTTCTGGCTGAAATTGAGGGACTTGAGCAAAAATCAGATTCAGAGGTTGAAGAAGGACTGCTGATGCTGTTGGATTCTGACCTCCCTGCACTCAAAGTGGATTTTCTAGAGCTACAGACCTCAAAATGGCGCGCTTCTAATTGGGTTGGAAAGTAGACATCCAGGGCTTTCCAGAAATATATAATAGTCCATACTTTGCCCGAGTTTAGACGACTCAAACTGGCGTTCAACTCCAGCTCTCTGCCTAATTCTGGCATTCAGCGCCAGAAACAAGTTGCAAAGTGGAGTTCAACGCCCAAACTGGCACAAAAGCTGGCGTTCAACTCCAGAAAGAGCCTCTGCACGTGTAACATTCAAGCTCAGCCCAAGCACACACCAAGTGGACCCCGGAAGTGGATTTATGCATCAATTACTTACTTCTGTAAACCCTAGTAACTAGTTTAGTATAAATAGGACTTTTTACTATTGTATTTGACATCTTTTGATCATTTTAGATCTTAGGATCATCTTTGGATGCCTAGTTCTTAGATTGTGATGGCTGGCCTCTCGGCCATGCCTGAACCTTTCACTTATATATTTTCAACGGTAGAGTTTCTACACTCCATAGATTAAGGTGTGGAGTTCTGCTGTTCCTCAAAGATTAATGCAAAGTACTACTGTTTCTATTCAATTCAACTTATTCCACTTCTAAGATATCCATTCGTGCTTCAACTTGAATGTGGTGATCATGACAGTCATCATCATTCCCTATGAACATGTGCCTGACAACCACCTCTGTTCTACATTAGATTGAATGAATATCTCTTGGATCTCTTAATCAGAATCTTCGTGGTATAAGCTAGATTGATGGCGGCATTCATGAGAATCCGGAAAGTCTAAACCTTGTCTGTGGTATTTCTGAGTAGGATTCAGTGATTGAATGACTGTGACGAGCTTCAAACTCGCGAGTGTTGGGCGTAGTGACAGACGCAAAAGGATCAATGGATCCTATTCCGACATAATCGAGAACCTCCAGATGATTAGCCATGCAGTGACAGCGCATCGGACCATTTTCACAGAGAGGATGGGATGTAGCCATTGACAACGGTGATGTCCTACATAAAGCCAGCCATGGAAAGGAGTAGGATTGATTGGATGAAGACAGCAGGAAAGCAGAAGTTCAGAGGAACGTTGCATCTCTATACGCTTATCTGAAATTCTCACCAATGAATTACATAAGTATTTCTATCTTTACTTTTATTTTAATTATCTAATCCAATCACATTTGACTCTGCCTGACTGAGATTTACAAGGTGACCATAGCTTGCTTTAAGCCGACAATCTCCGTGGGATCGACCCTTACTCACGTAAGGTTTATTACTTGGACGACCCAGTGCACTTGCTGGTTAGTTATGTGAAGTTGTGAAGTTATGTTTGGACCATGGTTCTGTGCACCTGTTTTGGTGCCATTACCAGGGAAAGAACGAACAAACAATTTTACAAAATACAAATATGAGAGATCATGATTTCGCATACCAATAGGTCATAGTAATTTACCTTATCAAGTTAATCTTCACCAGCCATAAAGCAGATTTGAGCTTCACATTCGGAGTCTTCTTTCTCATCTGAATCGTTTTCAAGATCCTCCTAAGAAGCCATGAGCATTCTTTTCTTTCTTTCCTTTGTCTTCCTTCTTGGGTTTTAGACAGTTGTATTTGAGATATCCAGCCTCCTTACAGTTGTGGCAAATCACTTTGCTCATGTCCTTCTTGTACTCCTTCGACCTTGAGCCCTTGTACTTGCCTTTGTTCCTCATTAGTCTTCTAAATCTCCTAGCAAAAAACACAAGTTCATCATCTGAAAAACTGTCACTGGACTCACTCTCTTTTAATTCGACTTTTGACTTAAGGGCCATTCCTTTTTTCTTTGAGTCTTGGTTTGTTTGTGTGGTTTCATAGACAAAAAGTTTCTCTCTCAGCTCATCATATATTATGGGACTTAGGTTGTTTCTTTCGGCTAGGACAGTGGCCTTTGTTTCCCATTCCTTTGTGAGGCTTCTAAGGACTTTTCTCACTAGTGTTTGTTCTGTATGTGTTAAACCCATAGCATCAAGGCTATTTATTATGATTGAGAATCTTTTAAATATTTTATCAATAATTTCTCCATCCTTCATGTTGAACATCTCATACTCTTTTCTCAACATATCAATCCTTGTTTCTTTAACTTGTTTGGTGCCTTCGTGTGTAACCTGAAGTTTCTCTCAGATTTCTTTGGCCGTCTTGCATTTTGACACCTTTCGATACTCCTCAAAGCTGATAGCGCAGTGTAGAAGGTTGATGGCTTTAGCGTTCAGCTCCACTTTCTTTTTGTCATCATCATTCCATTCAGTTTTCTCTTTTGGAGTCACCACTCCATCAGCACTTGTCTTTGTTGAAATTTTAGGGCCGTTCACAACAATCTTCTATATGTTGTAGTCAATGGATTGGATGAAGATTTGCATCCTTTCTTTCCAATAGGCATAGTTTTTTTCATCGAAGAAGGGAGGCCTATTGTTTGACTGACCTTCTGTTAGAGTGTAGGCAACTGTGGTTGTGCCCAAGTTGTTTGCCGTTGGACCTTTGCTCCAAGCGGTGAAGTTTGATTCTTGAGACCTTGGCTCCTGATGCCAATTGAAGGTTACAGAAGGCTTAGAGAAGGGGGGTTGAATATATGGCCTTCTTTTTCTTTAATGGATTAATCCTTTAATATCAAACTTTCAAGTGAATTCTGTTTGAACTGTGCAGCGAAAATTTTATGAGACAATTCCATTTTGTCTCATAAATATCAAAAAACCGAACTTAGAGAAAGCGAAGAAAGATGACACAGGCATGTATCCTGGTTCAGTTGCCTTGTGCAATGCAACCTACATCCAATCTCCACCATAACAGTGGTAGAATATTCACTATAGTTAAAATATTACATACACCAATTTCTTAGAATTCACTCAATCCTTTCTCTCTCAAGTTCTTATCTAACTTGACTTGGTTATGCTAATACCTAACTCTTCACTGTAAGTATTAACCCAACTTAAAAAGGCGCACCTCACAGATACAAGATACAAGACATATGAAACAACCTAAAGAAATCTGAAATCACTCTAGGCTTTTCTCTCAAGTGTTTCACTTAGCCTTTTGTCACTCATAGGCTTTTTCTTGGACTCTCTCTCTCTCTCTCTCTCTCTCTCTCTCTCTCTCTCTCTCAGCCTTTTACCTCTCAAGAAATTACAGAAAGATATACATTAAAAATAAAATACAAACTGTAAAACATGAAGGAGATTAATGCATCAACAACCTCTGTTGCTATAAGTTGAACTCGATTCAACTAACTCTGATTAAGTTCTTCGTCTTGGCGGAATGCTTCTTTAATTTAGAAAACACTGTCCAAAAATGTTGAACTATTCTCAGGGAAGCTCTTCAAAACCAAACTCATATTCTGGTTCTCTCTCCTTTCTTTCAAAAATAAAAAAAACCTTTTCTTTTTTACCTCTTGCCAAGTTGCTGTTTGGATTTCTCCTTAGTCAACTCATCGATCCTTGAGTCTCTGATGCTAGGCATCTCACTTTCTTCAATTATCCCCCAAATTAGGGATTTCACAATAGGTTCCTTTGCTTGACCGAAGACCTCAGATCAACAAGAAAAAAGTTGTTCAGTGGTAAACCCAAATCCAAACCCTTGAGATAGTGCTTTGTCCCCAAGAAATGATTTGAGTCTTTGATTCACAGCAGTGATTATGAGAAAACACTTTCTCCATTTATCCCAAATTGAAATTGCAGAAAATTGGAGAAGGAGTAAAGAAACTAAATTACATGCAAATAGAAATAAATCACATTTATCCTCTGACTTAGCTTAGCTTGCTTTTATTACCTTTCTCTCTCTTTCTTTTCTAGTAAATGATCAAAAAGGATGAAGATCTCTCTCTTTCTTTTTAATTCTGACCGAAGCAAACATGAGAATGGTATCATGTGAATGCTTTACTTGGTGGAATCTACTTGGACTTGGGTTGGATTTAATTTCCATTCATCCCAGCTGATCTTTCTGCATTTTCTCTTTGGGCTTTAAGTGTTAGAGATTTCGCCAAAAGTCTTGTTTATGTTTTTATCTATTTGGGTTACTGCAACTTTGATTTGGCATGCAACACTAATCAAATGCAATCAAAACTAATTGGGTGTTTATCACAATACATCAATTTTTGTCATCATCAATTAAGTTAGATATATTTTTAATTCTACAAAGAACAATGTTAAATGATCATTGAAATTTATTATTTTTGTTATTAATTAATTATTAATATTTAAAAATATAAGTTAAAATATGTTATTAAAATATTAAAATAAAAAAATGAGATTAATAACTAAAAATAATAATAATAAACAATAAATTTGTATAATCCTTTTAACATTTTTCATTTTATAATAAATTCAACGAATTCTCACTTGTTTTTAAATTAATAGTCGTGATTGTTATTGTTATTTTTTTACTAGTCATTTTGAATTGATTTTATAATAATTATTACTAATCATGATTAATTTTTTAGTCAGAGTAGGTGAATGAGGATGTGTTATCATTAACTGAACAACCCCTTCTTAAATCTTAATTGTATTTAAATCAATAATTATTTGTTTTAGTGTGTTCTTTTAGTGGACAGCGGTTGGGTGAAGATATTTTATAATAACAATTTTATTAATTATATATTAAAATTAACTATCTAAATAAATTATTAGTATATAATAATAATATATATTAAAATATAAAATAATATTAAAAATAAATTAAATTAGAGATATTTATACATAAATATATAATAATTAATTTGATGGCTAATTTTTAGTGTGTGTATATATATTTTGGTTATAATAAATTGGAACATCTCTTTGGTATATATAGCTTAATAGGAATTTATTTATTTTTAACCATGAGTTTCTATTTTCACTAGCATTAACTTTCAAGGCAAGATATTGTACTATTGAGTATTGATTTTCAGAAAGCAGCCTTAACTATGTATCAAAAAGCGTGAAACCCTGTGGTGATTGCTTGGTATTTGAGTGAATATACAATTATCTCGAAAGGATAATCAGATTTTAAGAAAAAAAAAAATACCCAATTTGATTTTTGATTTTTTTTTTTTAGGATTGATTAGTCTCTGTTTAAAAAAAATAACATTAATTTTTTTTGGCACAGAGATTAATCAGTCCTATAAAAGTAAATCTTAGGGACTGGGTTGGTATTTTTTTTTGTCAAGGGTCTTGTTGTCTTTTGAGGTAATTATCAGGAGGTATTTTAGGTTTTTCTCCTTGGTATTTCTCTTAAACAAAAAAATTTCAAGTTAAATTGTAGAATGAATCTTTTTTATTTTTTTTTTAATAATTGAGAAAGTAAAGTATAATTTTTTATTGTTAATTTTTACAAGTGGGATCAAGAGAAAATATGAGGGAGAACATGGAAAGGTTATAAATCATACTTTATTTCTATTAATTTTTTTTAACCATGGAGAGAATTTTTTGGTTTACCCAAACCGTATCCCTCAACCCAACAGATTAAGGACTAATCTATCGCGGATCTGAACTCTATTTAAGAGTCTACCGCTGGCCAATAAAAAAATTTATTTCCGTTAAATTGTGATGGTAGCGTTTTTTCCAATTCTAGTATAGTTGTCTTTGGTTCTGTCTTGCGCGATCATGAAGGAAACTGGGTGGTGAAAGCGCTGGAATGATCCCAGAAATAAGTGTGTTCCATTGTGAACTTAGGGTGATATGGTTTAATTTAGTGATCAGCTTGGAACATGGAGCTAATTCCATTGTGTGTGAAAAAGACTCGGCTGAAGTTTTTTCTCTGGTGACTCACCGAAATATTCCGTTACAGCATAAAGAGCATATTCTTTTTGACAAAGTGTTTGACCTAAAGAATTGCAACAAACTCTCTCTTAGCTTCTCTTTTATTCACTGTGATGCCAACAAGATTGCAGACACTATGATTAAATTTAGGGCTCAAAATAACTGTAATAAAAAAAAAAATTGGCTTTAACCTCCTGAGACTTGATTACACCTACTGCAATGTGATTAAATTTAAGACTCTTTATGTCTCTTTTTCTTTGTTTTTATTTTCAGCACCCAAAAAAAAAAAAATTCAAGCATCTCTTCTTGATTATTTTGAAATCAATTAGTATTTGTTCTTTAGGGTGTTTTTTTTTAATCAGTGGGTTGACTAGCTAGAGTAGATATTTTATAATAAATTCAACGACCGGCTACTTTAAAAAAAAGAATTAAATTTGTTGGACAAGTATATTTATTCTTTAAATAGGCGAAATTTTGTTTATAATTAAATTACGAACTATTCGATTAATAAAAAAAATAACGAGTTAAACTGATTAATTTGTAAACTAAATGAGTAATAAAAAAAAATTAGTATCCTTTTTAATATTTTCGTGGATTCGACCCGCCTCACTCAAAAATTTTGGTTATTTATTAAGATTTTTGGTTAAAATTTAACAATTTTTTGTTAATTTTTTAGTTTAAAATTATATTTTTTAAATAAAAAATAAAGATAAGCGGATAAGTCTGTTCAATCCGTAACTAAAATAAAAAAAATTAACTAATAATTCATATAACCTATTGATTTAGATAAATCTAATTTAAATTAATCGGACTTGACTCATTTGATAATGGACAATTTACATAAATAAATTGTTAGCCCCCAAAATTACATAATTACATCTTTTTAAAGAAGAAGACGCAAATACATTTTTTTCATATCTCTATAGAAACTGCTACTGGCAGTAGTGGTGCACAGATACGTAATCCACTACAAGTAGCCGCGGTTTACGTGATTGGAGTGCAATATAAAAACCGTTAAAGGTAGCAACAGTTTCTGTTGAAAGCGGCTTGTGCATAAACCGCAGTAGCGGTTTATGTGTGTGGAAATGCGTGCGTAAACCGTTGGAGGCAGCAGCGGTTTACATTGAGTGTGGGTGCCTATATAAACCGTAGAAAGCAGCCGCGGATTCCTCATTTGGAGTGGATCTTGAGTTTGGCTAGAGAGAGGAAATTCTAGAGAGAGGACAGAGCAACTTGAGAGCAGGGTCTGTGGTGTTCGGGTGCCGACCTCTACCTGGATATCATGGCAAAAGAACGGAGCTTGTACCGACTGAACGGTGTTCCCCATATTGCGGGTGCCATTGCTGACGAGATCAGTTATATTTTATTTATTTTTTTTAGCATTAGCATTTATTAATTAGAAAAATGATATGTAAGGTAGAGGAACTAGAATGTATAGTTTAATTGCTAGAGTTTGGGATTAGGCCTTACATGTTAGGATGTAGAATGTAGTGGGCTGTACACAGGAATCGGTTTGTGTCGCAATTTTTGTTTCGTTAATTTCGAATGTTAACTTTTATAAGATTTTTTTTACAGTCTTTTTTGCTTTAAATCGATTTTCGTGAAAGGCTTCTTTAAAAGCAACCGATTTTGGTTACCGAAAACTGTTAATCTAATTGTGCAACCTGTTTTTGTATTAGTCCAAAAAAGAAATTTTTGTCGATTTGATGTGACGATTGACTAACAGGTTAATAGTTTAATTGTTTAATAGTTTAATTTGTTTCGTTGTTTGGTGATGGTATAAGCGATTTGTTGTTATTAGATAAGGGGATTTGTTGTAGATAGTAGAATTTAATTGCTTTGTGTATATCTTTCATATTGTGTGCAGCCAACTAAGTGTATCTATAGTGTGAGACGGCAACAAAATATGCCCACGCATGACAGGATCATCCTGTATTTAGAGAGGGCTGGATTGTACCACCTGGCCAGATTAAACAGCCACTGGTGCTGGTTGGATGAGTCCTTGGTCAGTGCGTTCATTGAGACGTGATGGCCTGAGACGCACACCTTTCATATGCCTTTCGGAGAGTGCACAGTGACATTGCAAGATGTGGCGTTTCAGCTTGGGTTGCCTATCGATGGGGAGGCCGTGAGTGGTTGCCTTGGAGAGTTTGAGAAATTCATGGAGGGTGGCCGACCAGCTTGGGAGTGGTTTCAGGAGCTATTCGGTGAGCTGCCACCACCGAATAAGGTCAAGCAGATGACAGTCCACTTCACATAGTTCCATCAGAGGTTTAGGGTGTTACCGGCAGATGCGACCGAGGACACTGTTCGCATTTACACATATGCCTACATCATGATGCTGTTATCCACTCATTTATTTAGGGACAAGAGTGCGAATCGGGTACATATACGGTGGTTGCCATTTTTGACGAATCTTGATGACATAGGGAGGTATAGCTAGGGGTCGGCCGCTTTGACATGGTTGTATCGATGCATGTGTCGGGTTGCTAATAGAAATGTTACCAACTTGGCAGATCCTCTCCACTTGCTATAGAGTTGGATATTTTGGCGGTTTCCCTCGCTGAGGCCCTCTGGGTTTGAGATTTTTTCGTTTCCGTTGGCATCTAGGTATTCTTTATGTTTTTAAAAGTTGAAAAATATGATATGTCATGCTATTACAACAATTTTTAACCACTTTTTTCGTTTAGGTGGTCTGCATACTTACCTCCAAACGATGGCAAGGAACGGAGGGTCATAAACTATCGCTGGTTGAACTACGAAGTCATTACACCATCTAATCCTATATCCCGCTGCTTGAACCTCGCTGAGGGCAACCCTTACGAGTGTGACCGGGCTGCCTGGACAGGCCACACCGCTTTGGTCGACTAGTCTCAGCTTCATCCATGTTGTTGCGGATGCGGGTGGATCGTGGTCGTCCTTCCCTTGCCCGTCTCATGTTAGAGTCGGGGATGACAATTGGACCGTCATATGGGGGCCAAAGCCCCTCTGGACCGGACCCTAACTATGCCTCTGCCGTCTGACCCCGGGCAATAAACAACTCTGCAAGCCGTAGATATGTCGACTTCACCAAGGACGTCACCGGTAGATTCCTTGTGCCCTTCAAAACAGAGTTAACGCACTCAGATATGTTGGTCATCATGTGACCATATCGTCTGCCCCCATCCTTATGCTGTGTCCACCTCTTATATTCCATCCTGTTGGCCCATTCACACATGATCGTGTTCTCTGTCCTCATTATATCAAACCAATAGTAAAACTCTGCCTCTCTCTTTGCATAAGCAGCATTTACCAGCAACCGCCTTGCATCCTGTCCCTTGAAAGCTGAAGGCAAAATTTGCAGCAACATGCCGATTACAGAATGCCCGATAAGTATGGGGAGGTCACCAACCACTATCTGGTGCCTCCAGTGCAGCCTTGATAGAAAGTATGACCAAGACTCTGCATTCTCTCCCTCCACAAGTGCAAATGGAATGGGCAATATATTCGAATTTTCATCTTGAGCAATCGCCAACAACAGCATCCCTCCATACTTGCCATACAGGTGTGTGCCGTCGATGCTGACTAGCGGCTTACAGTGTCAGAATGCCTCAATACATGGAGGAAATGTCCAGAACATACGATGAAAGTAGACTCTAGATTCATCGACCTGATCACCCACTCTAACTGGGGAGGTCCTCAGCATAGCAATCGTACCCTGCATGGTGAATGTGACCCCAAGGATCCAGCGGGATAGTTTACCATAGGACTCCTCCCAATCGCCATAGATCTGTGCTACTGCCTTCTACTTCGCCAACCATACCTTCCTATAACTAGGCCTGAAACCATAGGTTGCCTCCATTGCCTCTTGCAGCACCTTAATCGTAACCGACGCATCAGCTCTAACCAACGGAAAGATCTTCACACATATGACATGATAATCAAGCTGTTTGTAGTCGCTCGATATCGATGTGGCCAAACACGTGTGTGATCTGTTGTACCTCCTAACTTCCCAGGTGCTCTTCCGTTTTCGCAGCGTGACACAAATCAACCACGTGCACTCGTTACCAAACTCCTTGCATCTCCCTTGGTATTTCAGATGGTCTGATTCCATAACTCTGTACTCAACTCCACGCTGAATGCTGTAATCTTTTACACTCAGCACAGCTTCCTCCTTACTCTGAAACGATTGGCCAATCTGAAATTTCCTCAAAGCATTCGCATCATGCAGACCCTGGCTCGCGAAAGTTGCCTCTACATTCTGGTGTTGGTCGACGGCTTCCAAGTTCAACGTTGACAAGTGCGGATGATACTGTTGTGTGCCAAAACCCAAAACTCCATGGGGGTGTAGGTGTACCGCTCGGAATATCATCATCACTGTCCCCACCAATTGCGACCGGCTCGTCATCCGAATCATCGTCCCACATCGCATTCTCAACTCGATCTGGTCCGGCCTCAAATTCAAAATCAGGAACACCAGGAGGCACACCAACATGAACAGTCGCAACACGTGGAGGATCAGGAATCGGAACTGCCGCTGCTACCACAGGCATCGATGTTGAGGCACCACCCACCGTCATCGACTGAGGATTCGGCGCCAATGTCCCGGAGCTGTCGACACCATCTTCCAACTTCGCAAGCAGCTCGGGTATTCTGACCTCCGAAAAACTCCGCCTGCAGTGAAATAAGACCTGCAGGCCTTCATCGGACCCTATCACAAAGGTCTCATACCACACACCAGCCGACACAACGGCAATGGAAATCTTGTAAAACAATTTTTTTACCCATTTCGTCCCACATGCACCGAGCTTCTGTAATATGCTGAGCTTAATCTCTGCCAACGTACTCGACGACAGGATAAAAATACTAAGTGGTTCTCTATCTGTAAATTTTACACCATGCCTTTTGCTCTTTTAAATTTTTCCAAAGTAATGCACTAGAGCCACAAAACTTTCTTCACCATCCATTTGTGAGAAATAACACTCTTCTTCCACCTCAATGCCTCTGAGGGGTTTATATACAGCGGTTTATGCACGACTCCCCACACACATAAACCGCTACTGCCAGTAGCGGTTTATGCACAAGCCACCTTCAACAAAACCACTGCTGCTTATAGCGATTTCTGTATTGCGCTCCAACCATCTAAACTGCGACTACCTGTAACGAATTACGTATTTCTATAAACTGCTACTGTTAGTAGTGGTTTCTATAGAGATATAAAAAAATGTATTTACATCTTCTTCTTTAAAAAGATATAATTGTATAATTTTTGAGGGCTAACAATTTATTTATATAAATTGTCCTTTAATAGTCCTATCATTACTTGCTTGCTTTTAAATCAATCAATTGTCTTTATTTTTATCCTTATTATTTTCTTCTACTTGTCTTCTTAAATTGATTTTATAATAATTATTACAATCATGATTAAGTTTTTTAGTCCGAGTAAGTAGACGAGGATATTTATAAGAGTAAATACCCTTTCCGGCCCCTGTCCATTTTGAAAATTGACTACACGCCCCCTGACGTTTATAAATTATCAAATCGGCCCTTATCCATTTGCTCCGTGATACCAATTAGCCCTTGAGTTGGTTTCTCCGTTCAAAGTCGACGGAAAACGCTGAGGTGTAACGTACAGGCCGTGACGTGGCTCTGGATCATCAAACGTGGATTGCTCTGTAAGCATGTGGACAAATAAGCCCCTGCAGACTCAGCAAAGTGACGTCGTTTTGCTTGGCATCATTTTGCTCGTTTGGGGTGAAATCCCATTCTCCCCCTTGTGTACACCCCAATCACCATACATCACCCTCGTTCTCTCCTCAAAATTATGAAGAAACCCTAAGAGACCCAAACGTCTCCCTCCAAGCAAGCTGACAGAGACTTCCAACAGGGAGGTGTTGACGGTGCTGCAGACGGAGGAACTGACGGCGCTACTAAGGTTAGTGTCGCTCTCTGATCTTGAAGCTTCGTTAGCTTGTGTGGCTCCATTTTTTTTACTAAGCATGGTTATTGTTAATGATGATGTGATCACCCCATGCATGCTCTAAAATGTTAAAATGAGGCCTGATGGAAGTTGTTAATTAATTTCTAATTATTGCACATTATTGTTCTAATAGATGTCATATGAAATAGTCCCTGTTTTTCATCATGGGGGTTGGTTTGACCGGGATGAAGATGGTGCATTGTTCTACCGTGACGGAAGTGTTGAGACATTTCCTCCGTTAGACATAGATTATGTTAATTTCAAGGATTTGGAGGAAATGTTCAAGGGTTTAGGGTATACAAGTTACAAACAGATGTATTGGTATTATGGCAGTGCCCTTGATTTAGAGTCTGGGTTGCATGTTCTCAAAGGGGATAAGGAAATCAATGAAATGTGTGATAAAAAGATGGAGAATGTGGAGTCGGATTTGCTAGTTATTTACTTTGAGCATGATGTTAGTCAACCAGTATATGGGCCTGATGTTGTTGAGGTAGATTCACCTTCTTCCGATGACGGATATGAAACAACTGAAGACGAACCCTACAAACCCCCTCCAACTGGATTAGAATCTGATAGTGGTAGTAGTGATGAGGAAGTAAATGTACAGAGGAAGAGTGTGAGGAAGAAGCAGCCTAGTGTGAGGATGAAAGAGGCAATGGATGCTGGACAAAAGGGTGCTAGGAAGAAGAGTTGTGTTGGACAACAAACACCTAAGAAGAAGAAGAATGTGCCACCTGGTATTTTTGGTGATAAGGATATGTCTGGTACGCGAAATTGTGATCTCTGGTAATGGCTCCAAAAACTTGGTGCTCTAATCTTAATTCATAATTTGTCACAACTTCGTGTAGCTGACTAGCAAGTGCACTGGGTCATCCAAGTAATACCTTACGTGAGTAAGGGTCGATCCCACGGAGATTGTTGGTATGAAGCAAGCTATGATCATCTTGTAAATCTCAGTTAGGCGGATAATAAATGGTTATGGAGTTTTCGAATAAAAATAATAAATAAACGGAAAATAAAGATAGAAATACTTATGTAAATCATTGGTGAGAATTTCAGATAAGTGTATGGAGATGCGTTGTCCCTGTTGGATCTCTGCTTTCCTACTGCCTTCCTTCAATCCTTCTTACTCCTTTTCATGGCAAGCTGTATGTTGGGCATCACCGTTGTTAATGGATACTGGTATGCGAAATCATGATCACTCAGATTTGTATTTTGTAAAATTGTTTGTTCGTTCTTTCCCTGGCAATGGCGCCAAACAGGTGCACAGAACCATGGTCCAAACGTAACTTCACAACTTCGCATAACTAACCAGCAAGTGCACTGGGTCGTCCAAGTAATAAACCTTACGTGAGTAAGGGTCGATCCCACGGAGATTGTTGGTTTGAAGCAAGCTATGGTCACCTTGTAAATCTCAGTCAGGCGGATATAGAAAGGTTATGGAGTTTTCGAATATAAATAATAAATAGATAGAAACTAAGGATAGAAACACTTATGTAATTCATTGGTGAGAATTTTAGATAAGCGTATGGAGATGCAATCGTTCCTCTGAACCTCTGCTTTCCTGCTATCTTCATCCAATCAGTCTTACTCCTTTCCATGGCTGGCTTTATGTAATGTATTACCATTGTCAATGGCTACTTTCGATCATCTCTCGAGAAAATGGTCCTATGCCCTGTCACGGCACGGCTAATTGTCTGGAGGCATCACCGTTGTCAATGGTTACATCTTATCCTCTTGTGAAAATGGTCCAGATGCTCTGTCACAGCACGGCTAATCATCTTGAGGTTCTCGATCATACTGGAATAGGATCCATTGATCCTTTTGCGTCTGTCACTACGCCCAGCACTCGCGAGTTTGAAGTACGTCACAGTCATTCAATCACTGAATCCTACTCGGAATACCACAGACAAGGTTTAGACTTTCCGGATTCTCATGAATGCCGCCATCAATCTAGCTTACACCACGAGGATTCTGATTAAGAGATCCAAGAGATATTCATTCTGCCTTGTTTGCATGTAGAACAGAAGTGGTTGTCAGGCACGCGTTCATAAGTGAGAATGATGATGAGTGTCACATAATCATCACATTCATCATGTTCTTGGGTGCGAATGATTATCTTAGAAGCGGAATAAGTTGAATTGAATGGAAAAACAGTAGTACTTTGCATTAATCTTTGAGGAACAGCAGAGCTCCACACCTTAATCTATAAAGTGTAGAAACTCTACCGTTGAAAATACATAAGTGATAATGGAGTTCATTGGTCTCGGCCCCAGAGGGGAACCAGAGTAACCAAGACTGTGAATACAATGATAAAAAGTTCTATATATACTAAACTAGTTACTAGGGTTTACAAAAGTAAGTAATTGATGCATAAATCCACTTCTGGGGCCTACTTGGTGTGTGCTTGGGCTGAGCTTTGAATGTTACACGTGCAGAGGCTCTTTCTGGAGTTGAACGCCAGCTTTTGTGCCAGTTTGGGCGTTGAACTCCACTTTGCAACTTCTTTCTGGCGCTGGACGCCAGAATTGGGCAGAGAACTGGCGTTGAACGCCAGTTTACGTCGTCTAAACTCGGGCAAAGTATGGACTATTATATGTTTCTGGAAAGCCCTGGATGTCTACTTTCCAACGCAATTGGAAGCATGCCATTTTGAATTCTGTAGCTCCTGAAAATCTACTTTGAGTGCAGGGAGGTCAGAATCCAACAGCATCAGCAGTCCTTCTTCAACCTCTGAATCTGATTTTTGCTCAAGTCCCTCAATTTCAGCCAGAAAATATCTGAAATCACAGAAAAACACACAAACTCATAGTAAAGTCCAGAAATGTGAATTTAACATAAAAACCAATAAAAACATCCCTAAAAGTAACTAGATTCTACTAAAAACATACTAAAAACAATGCCAAAAAGCGTATAAATTATCCGCTCATCACAACACCAAATTTAAATTGTTGCTTGTCCCCAAGCAACTGAAAATCAAATAGGATAAAAAGAATAGAATATACTATAAATTCCAAACTATCAATGAAACATAGCTCCAATTAGATGAGCGGGACTTATAGCTTTTTGCCTCTTGAATAGTTTTGGCATCTCACTCTATCCATTGAAGTTCAGAATGATTGGCTTCTATAGGAACTCAGAGTTCAGATAGTGTTATTGATTCTCCTAGTTCAGTATGATGATTCTTGAACACAGCTAATTTATGAGTCTTGGCCGTGGCCCTAAGCATTTTGTTTTCCAGTATTACCACCGGATATATAAATGCCACAGACACATAATTGGGTGAACCTTTTCAGATTGTGACTCAACTTTGCTAAAGTCCTCAATTAGAGGTGTCCAGGGTTCTTAAGCACACTCTTTTTTTTCTGCTTTGGACCTTGACTTTAACCGCTCAGTCTCAAGTTTTCACTTGACACCTACACGCCACAAGCACATGGTTAGGGACAGCTTGGTTTAGCCGCTTAGGCAAGGATTTTATTCCTTTAGGCCCTCCTATCCACTGATGCTCAAAGCCTTGGGATCCTTTTTATTTTCCCTTGCCTTTTGGTTTTAAGGGTTATTGGCTTTTTGCTCTTGCCTTTTGGTTTTAAGAGCTATTGGCTTTTTCTGCTTGCTTTTTCTTTCTATTTTTTTCGCTTTTTTTTCTTTTTTTTTTTCTTCAAGCTTTGTTTTTTTTTTTTTTGCTACTTTTTCTTGCTTCAAGAATCATTTTTATGATTTTTCAGATTATCAAATAGCATGTCTCCTTGTCATCATTCTTTCAAGAGCCAACATTTTTAACATTCTTAAACAACAACTTCAAAAGACATATGCACTATTCAAGCATACATTCAGAAAACAAGAAGCATTGTCACCACATCAATATAATTAAACTAAGTTCAAGGATAAATTCGAAACTCATGTACTTCTTGTTCTTTTGAGTTAAAACAGTTTTTAAGAGAGGTGATGGATTCATAGGACATTCATAACTTTAAGACAAAGTTACTAACTACTAATGATCATGTGATAAAGACACAAACATGGATAAGCACTTAACATAGAAAACGAAAAACAGAAGAAATAAGAACAAGGAATGAATCCACCTTAGTGATGATGGCGTTTCCTTCTTGAGGAACCAATGATGTCCTTGAGCTCTTCTATGTCTCTTCCTTGTCTTTGTTGCTCCTCCCTCATTGCTTTTTGATCTTCTCTTATTTCATGAAGGATGATGGAGTGCTCTTGATGTTCCACCCTTAGTTGTCCCATGTTGGAACTCAGTTCTCCTAGGGAGGTATTGATTTGCTCCCAATAGTTCTGTGGAGGAAAGTACATCCCTTGAGGCATCTCAGGGATTTCTTGATGATGAGCTTCTTTTGGTTGCTCCATCCTCTTCTTGGTGATGGGCTTGTCCTCATTAATGAGGATATCTCCCTCTATGTCAATCCCAACCGAATTGCATAGGTGGCAAATGAGGTGGGGAAAGGCTAACCTTGCCATAGTGGAGGATTTGTCAGCCACCTTGTAGAGTTCTTGAGGTATAATCTCATGAACTTCCACCTCTTCTCCAATCATGATGCTATGGATCATGATGGCCCGGTCTATGGTAACTTCAGACCGGTTGCTAGTGGGAATGATTGAGCATTGAATAAACTCCAACCATCCTCTAGCTACAGGCTTAAGGTCCAATCTTCTTATTTGAACCGGTTTGCCTTTGGAGTCAATCTTCCATTGAGCTCCTTCTACACATATGTCCATAAGGACTTGGTCCAACCTTTGATCAAAGTTGACTCTCCTTGTGTAGGGGCGTGCATCTCCTTGCATCATGGGCAAGTTAAACGCCAACCTCACATTTTTCGGACTAAAATCTAAGTATTTCCCCCGAACCATGGTGAGATAATTCTTTGGGATCGGGTTCTTACTTTGATCATGGTTCCTAGTGATCCATGCATTAGCATAGAACTCTTGAACCATTAGGATGCCGACTTGTTGGATGGGGTTTGTTAGAACTTCCCAACCTCTTCTTTGGATTTCATGTCGGATCTCCAGATACTCATTCCTCTTGAGTTTGAAAGGGACCTCGGGGATCACCTTCTTCATGGTCACAACATCATAGAAGTGGTCTTGATGGGCTTTAGAGATGAACCTTTCCATCTCCCATGACTCGGAGGTGGAAGCTTTTGCCTTCCCTTTTCCTTTTCTAGAGGATTCTCCGGTCTTAGGTGCCATCAATGGTAATGGAAAAACAAAAAGATTATGCTTTTACCACACCAAACTTAGAATATTGCTCGCCCTCGAGCAAGAAAAGAAAGAAGAGAAGAAGAAGAAGAAGAAGAAAATATGGTAGAGAGGGAGAATGATGGATTCGGCCAAGAAGAGAAGAGAGGGTTGTGTTGTGTGATTTGGAGGAAGAATGGAAGGATTTATATAGGGAAGGGAGGGTGGGTTGGGTTCGGCCATTTAGGGAGGGTTTGGGTGGGAAAGTGATTTTGAATTTTGAAGGTAGGTGGAGTTTATGAGGTAGGTTTATGGGGAAGAGTGGATGGATGTGAGTGGTGAGGGTGGTGATGGGGAAGAGAGATTGAGGTGATTGTGTGAAAGAGGGGTGAGAAGAAGTGAGTGGAGGTAGGTGGGGATCCTGTGGGGTCCATAGATCCTGAGGTGATCCTGTGGGGTCCACAGATCCTGAGGTGTTCAAGGATTTACAACCTTGCACCAAATTGGGCATGTAAAATGCCCTTGCACACAACTCTGGGCGTTCAGCGCCAGGTTGGTGCCCATTTTGGGCGTTCAGCGCCCATTTGTTGCCCATTTCTGGCGTTGAACGCCAGAACCATGCTTGTTCTGGGCGTTCAGCGCCAGCTCTTCTCCAGGGTGCAATTTTGGCGTTCAGCGCCCAGATGCTGCCCATTTTGGGCGTTCAGCGCCCAGATACTGCCCATTTTGGGCGTTCAGCGCCAGAACCATCCTCTGTTCTGACGTTGAACGCCAGACAGGTGCTTCCTCCAGGGTGTGATTTTTCTTCCGCTGTTTTTGATTCAGTTTTCAATTTTTTTGTAGTTTTTGTGACTCCACATGATCATCAACCTAATAAAACATGAAAGAACAAGAAAAATAAAATTAGATAAAAATTGGGTTGCCTCCCAACAAGCGCTTCTTTAATGTCAATAGCTTGACAGTGGGCTCTCATGGAGCCTTACAGATGTTCAGAGCATTGTTGAGACTCCCCAACACCAAACTTAGAGTTTGGATATGGGAGTTCAACACCAAACTTAGAGTTTGGTTGTGGCCTCCCAACACCAAACTTAGAGTTTGACTGTGGGGGCTCTGGTTGACTCTGTTTTGAGAGAAGCCTGTTATGCTTCCTCTCCATGTTTACAGAGGGATAACCTTGAGTTGTAAACACAAGGGAGTCCCCATTCAATTGAAGGACTAATTCACCTCTGTCAACATCAATTACAGCTCTTGCTGTGGCTAGGAAGGGTCTTCCAAGGATGATGGATTCATCCTCTTCCTTTCCAGTGTCTAGGACTATGAAATCAGCAGGGATGTAAAGGCTTTCAACATTTACTAACACGTCCTCTACTTGTCCATAAGCCTGTTTTCTTGAATTGTCTGCCATCTCTATTGAGATTTTAGCAGCTTGCACCCCATAGATTCCCAGTTTCTCTATTACAGAGAGGGGCATGAGGTTTATCCCTGAACCGAGGTCACACAGAGCTTTAAAGATCATGGTGCCTATGGCACAAGGTATTAGAAACTTTCCAGGATCCTATTTCTTCTGAGGCAACCTCAGTTGATCCAGATCACTCAGTTCATTGGTGAACAAGGGAGGTTCATCTTCCCAAGTCTCATTACCAAATAAATTGTCATTCAGCTTCATGATTGCACCAAGGTACTTGGAAACTTGCTCTTCAGTGACATCCTCATTCTCTTCAGAAGAAGAATACTCATCAGAGCTCATGAATGGCATAAGGAGGTTCAATGGAATCTCTATGGTCTCTAGGTGAGCCTCAGATTCCTTTGGTTCCTCAGAGGGAAGCTCCTTGTTGATCACTGGACGTCCCAGGAGGTCTTCCTCCTTGGGATTCACGTCCTCTCCCCCCTTTACAGGTTTGGCCATGGTGGTCAATTCAATGGCCTTGCATTCTCCTTTTGGATTTTCTTCTGTATTGCTTGGGAGAATACTAGGAGGGATTTCAGTGACCCTTTTACTCAGCTAGCCCACTTGTGCCTCCAAATTTCTAATGGAGGACCTTGTTTCATTTATGAAACTCAGAGTGGCCTTAGATAGATCAGAGACTAAGTTTGCTAAATTAGAGGAATTTTGTTCAGAGTTCTCTGTCTTTTGCTGAGTGGATGATGGAAAAGGCTTGCTATTGCTAAACCTATTTCTTCCACCATTATTAAAGCCTTGTTGAGGCTTTTGATCCTTCCATGAGAGATTTGGGTGATTTCTCCATGATGGATTATAGGTATTTCCATATGGTTCACCCATGTAATTTACCTCTGCTATTGCAGGGTTCTCAGGATCATAGGCTTCTTCTTCAGAAGGTGCCTCTTGAGTACTGTTGGATGCAGCTTGCATTCCATTCAGACTCTGAGAAATCATATTGACTTGCTGAGTCAATAATTTATTCTGAGCCAATATAGCATTCAGAGTATCAATTTCAAGAACTCCCTTCTTCATAGGCGTTCCATTATTCACAGGATTCCTTTCAGAAGTGTACATGAACTGGTTATTAGCAACCATGTCAATGAGTTCTTGAGCTTCTGCAGGCATTTTCTTTAGGTGAATGGATCCACCTGTAGAGGTGTCCAATGACATTTTAGCTAATTCAGACAGACCATCATAGAATATGTCCAGGATGGTCCATTCTGAAAGCATGTCAGAATGACACTTTTTGGTCAGTCCTTTGTATCTCTCCCAAGCTTCATAGAGGGATTCACCTTCTTTCTGTCTGAAAGTCTGAACATCCACTCTAAGCTTACTCAGCTTTTGAGGAGGAAAGAACTTGGCTAAGAAAGCCTTGACCAGCTTATCCCAAGAGTTTAGGCTATCCTTAGGTTGAGAGTCCAACCATATTCTAGCTCTGTCTCTTACAGCAAAAGGGAAAAGCATGAGCCTGTAGACTTCAGGATCTACTCCATTAGTCTTAACAGTATCACATATCTGCAAGAATTCAGTTAAGAACTGAAAAGGATCTTCAGATGGAAGTCCATAAAACTTGCAGTTCTGCTGCATCAGAGAAACTAATTGAGGTTTGAGCTCAAAATTGTTTGCTCCAATGGCAGGAATGGAGATGCTTCTTCCATGTAAATTGGAATTAGGTGCAGTAAAGTCACCAAGCATCCTCCTTGCATTATTATTATTTTCGGCTGCCATCTCCTCTTCTTGTTCGAAAATTTCTGTAAGGTTGTCTCTAGATTGTTGTATTTTAGCTTCTCTTAATTTTCTCTTCAGAGTCCTTTCAGGTTCAGGATCTGCTTCAACAAGAATGTTCTTGTCCTTGCTCCTGCTCATATGACAAAGAAGAGGGCACACAAAAAATAATAACAATAGGGATCCTTTTTACCACAGTATAAAGGTCCTTATGTAAGTAGAAGAAAAGAAGAAGAAAAATTCGAACACAGATGGAAGAAGGGGTTCGAATTTGGGTGAGATAAAGTGTTAGTAGATGAATAAATAAATAGAAGAAGATGAGAGATAAGGGAATTTTCGAAAATTATTTTTGAAAAAGAGTTAGTGATTTTTGAAAATAGTTTTTGAAAAAGGTTAGTACTTTTTCGAAAATAAAAATCAAAAATTTAATTAATTAGTTATTTAAAAAGAAATTTTGAAAAAGAGGGAAGATATTTTCGAAAATTAGAGAGAGAGAGTTAGTTAGGTAGTTTTGAAAAAGATAGGAAACAAACAAAAAGTTAGTTAGTTAGTTGAAACAAATTTTGAAAACCAATTTTGAAAAGATAAGAAGTTAGGAAGTTAGAAAAGATATTTTAAAATCAAATTTTGAAAAAGATAAGATAAGAAGATATTTTTGAAAAGATATGATTGAAATTAATTTTTGAAAAAGATTTGATTTTTAAAATCACAATTAATGACTTGATTCACAAGAAATCACAAGATATGATTCTAGAACTCAAAGTTTGAATCAAAACATTAATTGTTATTGTTATTTTCGAAGATTTGATATAAAAATAAGAAAAATATTTTTGAAAAATATTTTTAAAATTTTCGAAAATAACTAAGAAAAATGAAAAAGATTTGATTTTTGAAAAAGATTTTGAAAAAGATAAGATTTTTAAATTGAAAATTTGATTTGACTTATGAAAACAATTTGATTTTAAAAATTTTTGAAAAAGTCAAATTTAATTTTCAAATTTTTAAGAGGGAAAAAGGGAAAGATATTTTTTTTATTTTTGAATTTTTTAATGATGAGAGAGAAAAACACAAAAAAATGCAATGCATGAAAATTTTTGGATCAAAGTATGTGATGAATGCAAGAATGCTATGAATGTCAAGATGAACACCAAGAACACTATGAATGTCAAGATGAACATCAAGAACATATTTTTGAAAATTTTTATATGCAAAGAAAACATGCAAGACACCAAACTTAGAAATCTTTAATGCTTAAACACTAAGATTTCAATAATGCATATGAAAAACACCATACAACACAAAACACTAAAATATGAAGATCAATCAAGAAGGTTTATCAAGAACAACTTGAAGATCATCATGAATACAATGCATGAATGCAATGCATGAATGCAATTTTCAAAAAATGCAAGATGAGTATGCAGTTGACACCAAACTTAAAAATTGACTCAAGACTCAAACAAGAAACACAAAATATTTTTGATTTTATGATTTTTTGTATTTTCTTTTATTTTTTTTTTCGAAAACAAAGGAGAGATTTTTTTTTTGAAAAAAAAAATTTTTGAAAACAAAATAAAAAGAAAATTACCTAATCTGAGCAACAAGATGAACCGTCAGTTGTCCAAACTCGAACAATCCCCGGCAACGGCGCCAAAAACTTGGTATGCGAAATCATGATTACTCAGATTTGTATTTTGTAAAATTGTTCGTTCGTTCTTTCCCTGGCAATGGCGCCAAACAGGTGCACAGAACCATGGTCCAAACGTAACTTCACAACTTCGCATAACTAACCAGCAAGTGCACTGGGTCGTCCAAGTAATAAACCTTACGTGAGTAAGGGTCGATCCCACGGAGATTGTTGGTTTGAAGCAAGCTATGGTCACCTTGTAAATCTCAGTCAGGCGAATATAGAAAGGTTATGGAGTTTTCGAATATAAATAATAAATAGATAGAAACTAAGGATAGAAACACTTATGTAATTCATTGGTGAGAATTTTAGATAAGCGTATGGAGATGCAATCGTTCCTCTGAACCTCTGCTTTCCTGCTATCTTCATCCAATCAGTCTTACTCCTTTCCATGGCTGGCTTTATGTAATGTATCACCATTGTCAATGGCTACTTTCGATCATCTCTCAGGAAAATGGTCCTATGCCCTGTCACAGCACGGCTAATTGTCTGGAGGCATCACCGTTGTCAATGGTTACATCTTATCCTCTTGTGAAAATGGTCCAGATGCTCTGTCACAGCACGGCTAATCATCTTGAGGTTCTCGATCATACTGGAATAGGATCCATTGATCCTTTTGCGTCTGTCACTACGCCCAGCACTCGCGAGTTTGAAGTACGTCACAGTCATTCAATCACTGAATTCTACTCGGAATACCACAGACAAGGTTTAGACTTTCCGGATTCTCATGAATGCCGCCATCAATCTAGCTTACACCACGAGGATTCTGATTAAGAGATCCAAGAGATATTCATTCTGCCTTGTTTGCATGTAGAACAGAAGTGGTTGTCAGGCACGCGTTCATAAGTGAGAATGATGAGGAGCGTCACATAATCATCACATTCATCATGTTCTTGGGTGCGAATGATTATCTTAGAAGCGGAATAAGTTGAATTGAATGGAAAAATAGTAGTACTTTGCATTAATCTTTGAGGAACAGCAGAGCTCCACACCTTAATCTATGGAGTGTAGAAACTCTACCGTTAAAAATACATAAGTGATAATGGAGTTCATTGGTCTCGGCCCCAGAGGGGAACCAGAGTAACCAAGACTGTGAATACAATGATAAAAAGTTCTATATATACTAAACTAGTTACTAGGGTTTACGAAAGTAAGTAATTGATGCATAAATTCACTTCTGGGGCCCACTTGGTGTGTGCTTGGGCTGAGCTTTGAATGTTACACGTGTAGAGGCTCTTTCTGGAGTTGAACGCCAGCTTTTGTGCCAGTTTGGGCGTTGAACTCCACTTTGCAACTTCTTTCTGGCGCTGGACGCCAGAATTGGGCAGAGAACTGGCGTTGAACGCCAGTTTACGTCATCTAAACTCGGGCAAAGTATGGACTATTATATATTTCTGGAAAGCCCTGAATGTCTACTTTCCAACGCAATTGGAAGCGCGCCATTTTGAGTTCTGTAGCTCCAGAAAATCTACTTTGAGTGCAGGGAGGTCAGAATCCAACAGCATCAGCAGTCCTACTTCAACCTCTGAATCTGATTTTTGCTCAAGTCCCTCAATTTCAGCCAGAAAATACCTGAAATCACAGAAAAACATACAAACTCATAGTAAAGTCCAGAAATGTGAATTTAACATAAAAACCAATAAAAACATCCCTAAAATTAACTAGATTCTACTAAAAACATACTAAAAACAATGCCAAAAAGCGTATAAATTATCCGCTCATCAGCTACATCTCGTCCTCTCAGTGAAAATGGTCCAAAATGCTCTGTCACAGCACGGCTAATCATCTTTCGGTTCTCGATCATACCGGAATAGGATCTTCTATCCTTTTGCGCTTGTCATCACGCCCAGTAATTGCGAGTTTGAAGCTCGTCACAGTCATTCGATCCTTGAATCCTACTCGGAATACCACAGACAAGGTTTAGACTTTCCGGATTCTCATGAATGTCACCATCAATTCTAGCTTATACCACGAAGACTTTGATTCCATGGAATGGGAGGCTCGGTTGTCAGGCGAGGCAACCATGCGTCGTGGGTTAACAATCCAAGAGATATGCGCCCGATCTAAGGTAGAACGGAAGTGGTTGTCAGTCACGCGTTCATAGGTGAGAATGATGATGAGTGTCACGGATCATCACATTCATCAAGTTGAAGTGCAACGAATATCTTAGAATAGGAATAGATTGAATTGAATAGAAAGTAGTAGTAATTGCATTAATACTCGAGGTACAGCAGAGCTCCACACCCTTAATCTATGGAGTTTAGAAACTCTACCATTGAAAATACATAAGTACAAGGTTTAGGCATGGCCGAGAGGCCAGCCCCCCTAAACGTGATCAATATGATCCAAAGGTAAACTAAGAATGCATAAGATGTCTAATACAATAGTAAAATGTCCTATTTCTACTAGACTAGCTACTAGGGTTTACAGAAGTAAGTAATTGATGCAGAAATCCACTTCCGGGGCCCACTTTGGTGTGTGCTTGGGCTGAGCTTTAGCTTTCCACGTACAGAGGCTCCTTTTGGAGTTGAACGCCAAGTTATAACGTGTTTTTGGCGTTCAACTCTGGTTCGTGACGTGTTTCTGGCGTTTAACTCCATAATGCAGCGTAGAACTGGCGTTGAGCGCCAGTTTGTGTCGTCAAATCTCGAACAAAGTATAAACTATTATATATTGTGGGAAAGCCCTGGATGTCTACTTTACAACGCTGTTGGGAGCGCGCCATTTGGAGTTCTGTAGCTCTAGAAAATCCATTTCGAGTGCAGGGAGGTCAGAATCCAATAGCATCAGCAGTCCTTTGTCAGCCTTTTTCCAGAGTTTTGCTCAGGTCCTTCAATTTCAGCCAGAATTTACTTGAAATCACAGAAAAACACACAAACTCATATTAAAGTCTAGAAATATGAATTTAGCATAAAAACTAATGAAAACATCCCTAAATGTAACTAGATCCTACTAAAAACATACTAAAAACAATGCCAAAAAGCGTATAAATTATCCGCTCATCACAACACCAAACTTAAATTGTTGCTTGTCCCTAAGCAACTGAAAATAAAATAGGATAAAAATAAGAGAACATGCTATAAATTCCAAACTATCAATGAATATTAATTCTAATTAGATGAGCGGGACTTGTAGCTTTTTGCCTCTGAACAGTTTTGGCATCTCACTTTATCCTTTGAAGTTTAGAATGATTGGCATCTATAGGAACTTAGAATTTCAAATAGTGTTATTGATTCTCTTAGTTAAGTATGTTGATTCTTGAACACAGTTACTTTTTGAGTCTTGGCCGTGGCCTAAAACACTCTGTTTTCCAGTATTACCACTGGATACATACATGCCACAGACACATAACTGGGTGAACCTTTTCAGATTGTGACTCAGCTTTGCTAGAGTCCCCAATTAGAGGTGTCCAGGGTTCTTAAGCACACTCTTTTTGCTTTGGATCATGACTTTAACCGCTCAGTCTCAAGCTTTTTACTTGACACCTTCACGCCACAAGCACATGGTTAGGGACAGCTTGGTTTAGCCACTTAGGCCAGGATTTTATTCCTTTAGGCCCTCCTATCCACTGATGCTCAAAGCCTTAGATCCTTTTTATTACCCTTGCCTTTTGGTTTTAAGGGCTATTGGCTTTTTCTGCTTGCTTTTTCTTTTTCTTTCTATTATATTTTTTTTTCGCCATTTTTTTTCACTGCTTTTTCTTGCTTCAAGAATCAAATTTATGATTTTTCAGATTGTCAGTAACATTTCTCTTTGTTCATCATTCTTCAAGAGCCAACATTTTTAACATTCATAAACAACAAATTCAAAAGACATATGCACTGTTCAAGCATTCATTCAGAAAACAAAAAGTATTTGCCACCACATCAATATAATTAAACTAACTTCAAGGATAAATTCAAAACTCATGTACTTCTTGTTCTTTTGAATTAAAACATTTTTTTATTTAAGAGAGGTGAAGGATCCATGGAATTATTCATAGCCTTAAGACATAGTTACTAAATACTAATGATCATGAAGTAGAGACACAAAACATAAATAAACATTTAACATAAAGAAAACAAAAAATAGAAGAAATTTAAGAACAAGGAATGAGTCCACCTTAGTGATGGTGGCGTTTTCTTCTTGAAGAACCAATGATGTTCTTGAGCTCTTCTATGTCTCTTCCTTGTTTTTGTTGCTCCTCCCTCATTGCTCTTTGATCTTCTCTAATTTCATGGAGAATGATGGAGTACTCTTGATGTTCCACCCTTAATTGATCCATGTTGTGACTCAAATCTTCAAGAGAAGTGTTGAGTTGTTCCCAATAGTTGTTGGGAGGAAACTGAATCCCTTGACGTATCTCAGGAATTTCTTGATGATGAGCTTCCTCATGCGTTTCTTGGGCTCCATGAGTAGGCTCTCTTGTTTGCTCCATCCTTTTCTTAGTGATGGGCTTCTCCTCCTCAATGGGGATGTCTCCTTCTATAAAAGCTCCAGTTGAGTAACATAGATGGCAAATAAGATGAGAAAAAGCTAGCCTTGCCAAGGGAGAGGGCTTTTCGGCTATTTTGTAGAATTCAAGGGAGTTGACTTCATGAACTTCTACTTCCTCTCCAATCATGATGCTATGAATCATGATGGCCCGATCCACAGTAACTTCAGATCGGTTGCTAGTGGGGATGATGGAGCGTTGGATGAACTCCAACCATCCTCTAGCTATAGGCTTGAGGTCCAGTCTTCTTAATTGAACCGGCTTGCCTTTGGAGTCTATTTTCCATTGAGCTCCTTCCACACATATTTCCCTAAGGACTTGGTCCAACCTTTGATTAAAGTTGACTCTTCTAGTGTAGGGGCGTTCATCTCCTTGCATCATGGGCAAGTTAAACGCCAACCTCACATTCTCCGGACTAAAATCTAAGTATTTCCCCCGAACCATTGTAAGATAATTCTTTGGGTTTGGGTTCTTACTTTGATCATGGTTCCTAGTGATCCATGTATTGGCATAGAACTCTTGAACCATTAGGATGCCGACTTGTTGAATGGGGTTGGTTAGAACTTCCCAACCTCTTCTTTGGATTTCATGTCGGATCTCCGGATACTCATTTTTCTTGAGTTTGAAAGGGACCTCGGGGATCACCTTCTTCTTGGCCACAACATCATAGAAGTGGTCTTGATGGGATTTGGAGATGAACCTTTCCATCTCCCATGACTCGGAGGTGGAAGCTTTTGTCTTCCCTTTCCCTTTTCTAGAGGTTTCTCCGGTCTTAGGTGCCATCGAATGGTAATGGAAAAATAAAAAGCTATGATTTTACCACACCAAACTTAGAATATTGTTCGCCCTCGAGCAAGAGAAGAAAGAATAGAAAAAGAAGAAGAAGATATGGAAGAAAGGGAGAGAAGGTTGTGGTTCGGCCAAGAAGGGGAAGAAAGGGTTGTGTTGTGTGAAAATGAAGAAGAATGGAGGGGTTTATATAGTGGAGGGAGAGGGGTTAAGGTTCAGCCATATTGGGTGGGTTGGGTGGGAAATTGATTTTGAATTTTGATGGTAGGTGGGTGTTCCGAGGGTTACCTAAAACTGGAGGTCGATCTCGGATGAGATCTTCGGTACTGGTCGGAGATGACGTGTCCAGTTGGCTGGTGGCGGCCGGAGCTGTTGTGTCCGACTTGTTGGACTTGCTGCGCTGCTGATCCTTGGCCACCGGAGGGTGGGGGGTACCTGCAAGAGACTCCGATGCTTAAGTTAGCATGGGTATTAAACAGGTTTTATGTAGAATCAGAGTATGAGTTATACCTGGGTGCTCCAGTGTATTTATAGTAGTGTGGGCTGATCTTTCTGATAAGATAAGTTAGTTATCTTATCTTATCTTATCCTGTTTTGGATGAAGTCAGCTTATCTTCAAGGGAACTGCCTTTATCTCTATAGGCTGGGATTGCCTTTGGATTTGGGTCGTGTTCCTCTATTTGGGCCCTTTATTGGGCTTTCCTGTCGATATGGCCGAGTTCTTTGTAACGAAGTCGGTCTGCCTGACTTTAACAGGTCGGTCGCTGCATCGCCGACCATCCCAGGTCGGATAGCTCGAGCCAGGGTATGAACAGTGCCCCTGCTTGAGCTCGGTCTTCTTTGTCGAGGTCGAGTCCTTTGACTTTGGTCCTTCTCGTAGCGAAGCCGAACTCAAGCATTTTGTCGACTTCTTTTGTAGCAGCTTTTGAATGTAGAACGTTTTCTTCTACAAGCGCGTGCTTTTATATCGGTGCTTTGGGAACGTGCGAGGGTTTAATGCTTTTTAATTTTAGCATTAATTGCCCCGTTTCTTTATGTTGATTTTAAAAACCCAGAGACGGTTTCTCTTCTTTCGCCCTTTTCGTAACTTCTTCGCTTTTTTCCCTTCATTCTCTCGCTTTCAATTTTTCTTTGTGTTGCGGCTTTTGATTTTTCTGAAGCCTCTGCCTGGAGTTCGTGGTTTCGCATTTCGGCCCAGCGACGTTTTCTTTTGCTCGTGTCTTCTCTTTTGCTTCGAGGTAGTGATTCCAGATTTCGCCGTCCCTCTTCACCTTCCCTGAAGTCTGCTGCCTTTTCAGGTTGGTACTAACTTTCTTGCTACGGCTTTTAGTTTTTTGGTGAAGCTTTTGCTTTTGCATGTTTTGAAAGTTTGAATCTTTTCGTGATTTTGCATTTGTTTGTCGCTGTAAATGCGTTTTTCTTGGCTTTCTTTTGTGTTCCTCTAGCATTTCCATCGAGGCTTTATACGGTTTTTGTTTGTTGCTTCTGATTTTTTACTATATGATAGAAACTCTGCATTCGTTCCTTGCTTTGCTTGATTGCTTTTTGTCGCATTTCTCAAAAGTTCGTACTTTTGACGTTTTTCCATTTGGCGTGTTTTGATGTTTTGAGAATGCTTCTTGGTTGGCTGTGATGACTTATGCTTCTGGAAATACTTGCTTGTTTGAAGTCTTTTTCTTTTTCGAAAGGTGCTGGGGTGAGAGCTGTAGATTTTCCTGGAAACCTTGCTTTGTTACTGCCTCCAAAGGATGCCCCAAGATTTTTGGTTTGAGTCTTGGGGTTTTCCTTTTCTGTGTGTTCACCTGCATCGTATTGAGTTATTTTCTCCCTTATCCGAGATGTTTTTAGTAATCCCATCTTCTTTTCTTACTTGTAGGATTAGTTGGCCTCATGTCTTCTCGCAATAACATTGTAGAGATGTCTTCCAGAGTTCCCGAGGGGATGTCCGATTGGCTGGACTCCCTTGTTTTGTTGTGTGTTTCTATTATGGATGCTGAATTTTGCGCAGAGCTGAGGAAGCGCCATAGGATTTGTGATAACCGTGCCCGCGAGAGTGATTACGAGCTTGTTGCTCCTGATTTCGATGAGAGAGTTTATTTTTCGACTTCCGTCGAGGGGGAGCGTCCCTCTTTCTATGCTTATGAATACTTCTTCAGCCAATTAAATGTTACTTTCCCTTTTATTGCTTTTGAAACTGACTTGTTGTGGTCCTGCAATATTGCTCCGTCCCAGCTTCATCCCAACACTTGGGGTTTTATCAAAATATTTCAACTTCTTTGTCAGGAGTTGGACATAACACCTTCTGAAACTCTTTTTCTTTATCTTTTTGTCTCGGCCAAACCTGGAGGTTCCTCCAAAAAGAAAGCTTCCTGGGTTTCCTTCAGGTCGGCCCAGGGGCATAAAGTTTTTGCCATGTATGATGAGTCGTTTAAGGATTTTAAGAACTATTTCTTCCGAGTCCGTGCCGTTGAGGGGGTTCACCCCTTTTTTCTTGATGAAAATGATGAGCCTGCTTTTCCTCTGGAGTGGCAAAAGAATGTAAGAGTGCCATGTTACACATGGGAAATGCTTAGTGAGTTTGAGCGGGCCTTTGTAGTTGTTCTTGAAGATTTGTGGGGGAAGCCTCCCCACCTGGACACGAAGAGATTTTTGAGTGATCCATCTTTGGTTCGGGCTGCTTTGGGTACTGTCTAATTTGTTTTTATACTTGCTCCTGAGCTTTGCTTCTCCTGTGTTGTAACTTGTCTTTGATTTTTGTGTTTTTCAGAGATGTCGAAGAATAATGATTCCATGAGGGCCTATAAGAAGGCGAAGAAGGCGACCACTGCTTTAAATATCTCGGCCAAGGCGGCCGGAGAGGGATCTTCTCAGCCTCCAGTTAAACCTCCTATATCGAGTTCTCCCGGGCCGAGGAAAGTAATTCCTACTCCTCGGGTCCGTCTGGCCGATCCTCCCCAATCTTCTATTGCAACTTCCGGCGCCCCTCCTAGTAAAAAGCAAAAAACAATTGAGCCTTTCAACCTTGATGCTCCTGACTTTGATGCGGTTGAGTTTGTAGATCAACAAATCGGCCCTTATGGTGTTCTTCCTATGGACGATGTGTCGCTTCTTCATCATTTTGATTATATCACCCGGAGTGGTATCAAGTTGGCACACATGGGGGCGGCCCTATATCGAACTGCTCAAAGTCTTCCTCTCCATGCCACTAAATCTTTTATGGAGGAAGCCAAACAGGAGTTTGATCGGATGAAGGGCTTGAAGGAGGAACTTGAAGTAAGGGTGGCCAAGTTGGAGAAAGACTTGGAGAATGAAAAGGCTAGCTCTACTTCTCTGGCTGGTTCTCTGAGACTGGCCGAGGACACGGCTATGCGGCATAAGGACAGTTATTTGACGTCTTACCGGGAGGTGTTGCGTCTGAGAGAAGAGTTGGAGAATGCCCGGGCTAATTATTCCAAACTCCAAGGTCATCTTGTTGGCAGTGTAACTGCTGCCTATGAGAACCTGAGGGAAAAAGTTTGGGTTATTGCTCCCGAGGCCGACCTGACCCTCTTTAGCTTGGAGAACGTTGTCAGGGATGGCAAGGTTGTCCCTGATGACGAGGATGAGGATGATGTCGATCCTCCCCTGCAGCCTCTACCAAGGTGTCGACTTCTGCTGTACCTGCCGAGGTTGGTCCTCCCGCTTCTGACCCCGACTGCCAGATTTTAAACCGGGATGATGATACTGTAGATGCCGTTCCTTTCCAGACTTGGCCTCCCGTCTCCTCAGCCTGATGCTGCTAAAAAATCTTCTGACCCTTAGTTTTAATCTTTATTCTGGATATGTAGTTGGCCCGGCTTGTGGGCTTTTTTAAACTCTTTATGTTTTGTTAATTGCTGGCACTTTCCCGTTGCTTGCCCAGCAACTTTTGTTTTTTATGAAAAACAAATGGTAGCATGCTTTAGCTTTTTTGAGATAGGTTTTTGGTGGCCTCTGAGGCTTTTATAACCTTTGTGGATGATATCGCGCTTTCGTGTTTGGCTTGGTATCTCTTTTGGATTGCTTTGTACTTTGTATCTTGAATCTTTTGTGGTTGTGACTAGGTAGGTCTAACTTGATTTTTGGTTCGTTCTCGCTCCGGCTTGTATTTCTGACGATTTGTAACCGATTTCTTCAAGTTAGTCCTCCGAGTTGTTTTCGCAGTCCTTTTCTAAGTTATTTTTGTAATCCCTTTCCTGGATCTTTGTCAGGTCTCTTTCAGGGATTGCTTTGATAACTTTCCAGTTGTATGAGTCCGACTTGGTCTTATCGGTCTCCTTTAAGTTATTTTCGTAATCCTCTTTCTTGGATCTTTGTCCGATCTCTTTCAGGGATTACTTTTATAACTTTTTTAGTTGTAGGAGTCCGACTTGGTTATATTAGTCTTCTTTAAGTTATTTGTAGCCCTCTTTCTTGGATCGTTGTCAGATCTCTTTCAGGGACTACGTTAATAACTTTTAAGTAGTAGGAGTCCGACTTGGTTATATCGGTCTCCTTTAAGTTATTTGTAGTCCTCTTTCTTGGATTTTTGTCAGATCTCTTTCAGGGACTACGTTGATAACTTTTAAGTAGTAGGAGTTCGACTTGGTTATATCGGTCTCCTTTAAGTTATTTGTAGCCCTCTTTCTTGGATCTTTGTCAGATCTCTTTCAGGGACTACGTTGATAACTTTTAAGTAGTAGGAGTCCGTCTTGGTTATATCGGTCTCCTTTAAGTTATTTGTAGTCCTCTTTCTTGGATCTTTGTCAGATCTCTTTCAGGGACTACGTTGATAACTTTTAAGTAGTAGGAGTCCGTCTTGGTTATATCGGTCTCCTTTAAGTTATTTGTAGTCCTCTTTCTTGGATCTTTGTCAGATCTCCTTCAGGGACTACGTTGATAACTTTTAAGTAGTAGGAGTCCGACTTGGTTATATCGGTCTCCTTTAAGTTATTTGTAGTCCTCTTTCTTGGATCTTTGTCAGATCTCTTTCAGGGACTACGTTGATAACTTTTAAATTTGGGCTGACTTTGTCATGTCGAGCCCTTCTAAGTTAAAGTAATTCTCTTTAATAGGGTTGGCCAGACCTCTTTCTAGGGTTTACTTATAACTTGGGTTGACTTGGTCTGACTTTTCAATGTCGGCCAGTCTTTAAGTTATTATTTTAGCATTCCGTAAGACCTCGTCAGGTTATTTTTTGGATCACTTTCGATAACTTCTTACATTATTCTGTGTTCATCTTTGCTGATCTGTAGAAAGTGGTTGTCATTTCTAGATCGTCCTTTGGGTGAATCGCGTTTTCACCTTTATCGGACGGTTGTCTTTATCGTGATCGTGCAGTGAAATTGTTTTTCACTTTCTGCCGATCTGTTGCTTTATAATCGGACGATGAATACTTCAGATTAATGCGTCTTGAAATCTTTGTAGAATATCTAAAATATATTTTATTTAAAGGAAGAGTGCGAGTATATACATATGAGATTGTCTGAGTCTCAACTTGGTGCCTCATTAAAAAACCTTTTTAGGAAAAAGAGTGCATCCAATGATGAGATCTTTTATCTTTTCTAACTGTAGTACCTTCTGAGGTTGCGGGCGTGCCATGACCTGGGAAGCTCTCGTCCATCGAGTTCAGACAGTCTGTAGTAGCCCTTTCCAAGTACTTCTACAATTCGGTAAGGCCCTTTCCAATTCGCTGCCAGCTTTCCCTCTCCTGGTCGAGTTGTTCCGATATCATTTCGGATTAATATGAGATCATTTTCTGTGAAATTTCTCGGCACTACCTTTTGATTATATCTGGAAGCCATTCGGCGTTTTAGATCTTCTTCCCTGATCCGAGCTCTTTCTTGGATTTCGGGTAGCAAGTCGAGCTCTTCTCTCTGAAGTTGGAAGTTTGCGTCCTCATTATAGTGAACTACTCTGGGCGACCCTTCCTTAATCTCTATTGGAATCATCGCCTCCGTTCCGTATGCTAATCGGAAGGGGGATTCCTTCGTGGTGGAATGTGGCGTTGTTCGATATGCCCACAGGACCTGTGGGAGCTCTTCTGCCCAGGCTCCCTTTGCATCTTGTAATCTCCGTTTTAATCCAGCCAATATGACTTTATTGGCAGCTTCGGCCTGCCCATTGGCTTGTGGATGTTCGACGGAGGTGTACTAGTGCTTTATACTCAAGTCGGCTACTAGTTTTCTGAAGCCTGCATCTGTGAATTGGGTGCCATTGTCTGTGGTTATTGAATATGAAACCCCGAACCTTGTGACAATGTTTCGATATAAGAACTTCCGGCTTCTTTGAGCGGTGGCATTGGCTAGGGGCTCTGCCTCGATCCACTTTGTAAAGTAATCTACTCCCACTATGAGAAATTTAACTTGTCCTGATCCCTTTGGGAAGGGGCCGAGAAGATCGAGTCCCCATTTTGCAAACGGCCAAGGCGAAGTCACGCTGATGAGCTCTTCTGGTGGGGCGATGTGAAAGTTGGCATGTTTTTGACATGGTGGACATGTCTTTACAAATTCTGTGGCTTCTTTCTGTAGAGTTGGCCAATAAAATCCTGCCCGAAGTACTTTTTTGGCCAGAGCTCGTGCTCCGAGATGATTGCCACAGATGCCGCCATGTATTTCTTCTAGCACTTCCCTTGTGTTGGAGGTCGGCACGCATTTTAGTAAAGGTATTGAGATTCCTCTTTTGTACAGGATGTTATTTATGATGGTGTAGTACTGTGCCTCCCTTTTTAACTTCTTTGCCTCCTTTTCTTCTGCGGGGAGTGTTCCTTCTTTGAGGTATTTGATTATGGGGGTCATCCATCCTTGGTCCTGACTTGTTATGGCCAGGACTTTTTCCTCTTCCGAGATTGACGGGTTTTGCAACATTTCCTGGATGAGGCTTCTATTGTTGCCCCCTGGTTTGGTGCTGGCTAGCTTTGAGAGTGCATCAGCTCGGGCATTTTGTTCGTGGGGTATGTGGCAGATCTTGTATTCCCCGATTTGTTCGAGTAGTTCCTTGGTTTTATCCAAATATTTTTTCATGGTGGGGTCTTTGGCTTGGTAGCTCCCTGTTATTTGTGATGTGACCACTTGTGAATCGCTGTAAATGTTGAGTTTTTGAGCTCCGACCTCTTTAGCCAGCTTCAAGCCAGCTAATAATGCTTCATATTCCGCTTGGTTATTGGAGGCCAGGAACCCGAACTTAAGGGAGAGCTCAACTTGGGTTCCTTGGTTACTTTCTATTATTACGCCTGCGCCGCTCCCAGTTTTATTTGAGGAACCGTCCACGTAGAGATCCCATTCTGTGGGAGTTTCCAGGGTATCTGTGAATTCTACAATGAAGTCGGCCAGATACTGTGACTTGATGGCCGTCCGAGCTTCGTATTGGAGGTCGAATTCTGACAACTCGACTGCCCATTGTAGAATTCTGCCTGCTAAATCTGTTTTCTGCAATATTCCTTTTATGGGCTGGTTAGTTCTAACCTTAATGGTGTGAGCCTGGAAGTACGGGCGGAGCCGTCGAGATGTTAGGATGAGAGTATAGGCAAATTTTTCTATTTTCTGGTAGTTCAGCTCGGATCCCTGTAGTGCTTTACTAATGAAGTAGACGGGTTGTTGCCCATTTTCGTCTTCTCTGACTAGTGCTGAGGCTATCGCCCAGCTTCCTACTGCGAGATATAATATGAGTGGTTCTCCTTCTCGTGGTCGAGATAGGATAGGTGGCCGTCCTAAGAACTCCTTGAAGTCTCGGAAAGCTTGATCACATTCTGTCGTCCATTCGAACTATTTTCCCTTTCTTAAAGTAGCATAGAAGGGGAGAGATCTTATCGCAGCTCCTGCTAAGAATCGGGATAGGGCGGCCAGTCTCCCGTTGAGTTGTTGTACTTCTTTGACACAGGTTGGGCTCTTCATGTTGAGTATAGCTTGACATTTGTCTGGATTTGCTTCAATTCCCCTTTGTGTGAGCATGAAGCCTAAGAATTTGCCTGCTTCAACTGCAAGGTGCATTTCGCGGGGTTGAGTCGCATGTTATGCTTCCTTATAGTGTCAAACACTTGAGCCAGGTCAGATAATAGTGTATCTTCGCTTTGTGTTTTTATCAACATGTCGTCCACATAGACTTCCATGATTTTTCCGATGTGATCCGAGAAGACTTTATTCATTAGCCTTTGATAGGTAGCTCCCGCGTTCTTGAGACCGAAAGGCATCACGATGTAGCAGTAGTTCGCCTTTGGTGTTAAGAACGAGGTCTTTTCTTGATCTGGTGGATTCATGGGAATTTGGTTGTATCCCGAATAGGCGTCCATAAACGAGAGGTATCTATATTCAGAGGAAGCGTCTACCAGAGCGTCGATACTTGGTAGTGGGTATGGATCTTTTGGGCAGGCTTTGTTGAGATCGGTGTAATCGGTACACATGCGCCACTTCCCGTTTGATTTTTTCACCAAGACGATGTTGTCTAGCCATAGCGGGTACTTGACTTCTCTTATGAATCCTGCCTCCAGTAACGTTTGTACTTGTTCTTCCACAACTTGGGATCGTTCTAGTCCGAGTTTTCTTCGCTTCTGCTGCACCGGCCGAGATCCTGGATAGACCGCCAACTTGTGGCACATTAGCTTAGGGTCTATGCCTGGCATGTCTGCGGCTTTCCATGCGAAGAGATCGACATTATCTCGTAAGAACTGTATCAGTAATTCTTTTGAATCTCCTTTTAGGACCGTGCCGATATTAGTCGTTTTGTCCAGGGTGTCTCCAATCTGAACCTTCTCTACCTCACCTTCTGGGTGTGGACGGAGTTCTTCTCGATGCTGTGCTCCACCAAGCTCAATTGTATGAAACTCTTCTCCTCTGCCTTTGAGGTTTAAGCTCTCGTTGTAACAGTGACGTGCCGTCTTTTGATCTACTTTTATCGTGGCTATCCCTTCTATAGTTGGGAATTTCATGCATAGATGCGGAGTTGAGACTATTGCGCCGAGTTGATTGAGTGTTGTCCGACCTATGAGAGCATTGTAGGCTGAGCTTACGTCGACCACAATGTAGTCTATTTTGAGGGTCCTAGTTTGGTTTCCTTTTCCAAAAGTAATGTGCAGTGATACGTATCCCAATGGTTGTATCGGAGTGTCTCCTAGTCCAAACAGATTGTTCGGGTATGCTTTAAGTTCCTTTTCGTCTAAACTGAGCTTGTCGAAAGCCGTTTTGAATAAGATGTCGGCAGAACTCCCTTGGTCTACTAGTGTGCGGTGTAGATTGGCATTTGCCAGTATAACAGTGATGACCATGGGGTCGTCATGTCCCGAGATGATGCTGGATGCGTCTTCTTTAGTAAATGTTATCGCCGGGAGGTTGGGTGCTTCCTCCTTTCCCTCAACATGATATACTTCTTTGAGATATCTTTTTCGGGACGATTTGGAGATCCCACCTCCTGCGAATCCGCCGTGTATCATGTGGACGTATTTTTCTGGTGTCCGAGGTGACCGTTCAGCTCGTCCATCATCTTCGTCTCTCCGTCTTTTTCTTTGGTCATCATCTCGGGTGGCCAGAAATCGATCTAATTTTCCTTCTCTTACCAATTTTTCTATGATATTTTTCAAGTCGAAGCATTCGTTGGTAGAGTGCCCTCGAATTCGATGGTAGTCGCAATATTCCTTTCGATTTTCTCCTCCCCTTTTGCCTTTGAGTGGTCGTGCTGGGGGGATTTTTTCTGTATGGCAGACTTCTTTGTACACGTTGACCAGGGATGCTTTGAGAGGAGTGTAGTTGTGGTATTTTTTGATTTTCTCACCCTGTTGATCTTCTTTTCTTTTGGAGTCCTTGTCTTTGTCTCGGTAGGAGGTTCCGAATTTTGAGGTTTCTCCTAGCCGAGCGTTCTCTTCCATGTTGTTGTATTTTTCTGCTCGCTCCTGTACTTCATCTAAGGAGGTGGGATACTTTTTTGATATAGATTGGCTGAATGGTCCCTCTCGTAAGCCATTAATAAGCCCCATAATGGCAGCCTCTGTTGGTAAACTTTATATGTCTATGCATGTTTTGTTGAATCTTTCCATGTAGTTGCGGAGGCTCTCCCGATCTCCTTGCTTGATCCCTAGTAGGCTGGGTGCGTGCTTGGCCTTATCTTTCTGGATGGAGAATCTGGCCAGGAACTTTTTGGCCAGGTCGTCGAAGTTTGAGATGGACTTCGGAGGTAAGTTGTCGAACCATCTGATCGCCGTTTTCGTAAGAGTTGTCGGAAAAGCTTTGCAGCGAACGGCATCTGAGGCGTCGGTAAGGTACATTCTGCTTCTAAAATTGCTGAGATGATGGTTGGGATCTGTAGTGCCCTCATACAAAACCATATCCGGGAGCTTGAAATCCTTTGGGATTTTGGTCTTCATGATTTCCCTGGTGAATGGATCCTGTTCTTTGCGTGAATTTCCTCAGGAGTGGTTCGAGGAGCTTTTGATTTGAGGTCGGCCTCTAACTGCTGTAGTTTTTCTTCTAGTTCTCGATGTCGCCGTACCTCTCTTTGTAGATCCTTTCCGATCTCTCGTTGTTGCTGGGTTTTTTTCTCAAGTTGCTTTAAGCGATCTTGAAGTGCTTCCATGGCTCCCGGATTTGATGAGTTTTTGTTTCCGTTGGATTCCGGAGTATCCTTTAGCGTAGTGTCCGCGTTCTTGTGCGGTGTTCTGTTCTCCAGATCCGAGTCGTGGTCGTTGTCATGGCCGTCCGCCATGATTTTGGGATGACTTTCAGGTTCCCCGGCAACGGCGCCAATGTTCCAAGGGTTACCTGAAACTGGAGGTCGATCTCGGATGAGATCTTCGGTACTGGTCGGAGATGACGTGTCCGGTTGGCTGGTGGCAGCCGGAGCTGTTGTGTCCGACTTGTTGGACTTGCTGCGCTGCTGATCCTTGGCCACCGGAGGGTGGGGGTACCTGCAAGAGACTCCGATGCTTAAGTTAGCATGGGTATTAAACAGGTTTTATGTAGAATCAGAGTATGAGTTATACCTGGGTGCTCCAGTGTATTTATAGTAGTGTGGGCTGATCTTTCTGATAAGATAAGTTAGTTATCTTATCTTATCTTATCCTGTTTTGGATGAAGTCAGCTTATCTTCAAGGGAACTGCCTTTATCTCTATAGGCTGGGATTACCTTTGGATTTGGGTCGTGTTCCTCTATTTGGGCCCTTTATTGGGCTTTCCTGTCGATATGGCCGAGTTCTTTGTGACGAAGTCGGTCCGCCTGACTTTAACAGGTCGGTCGCTGCATCGCCGACCATCCCAGGTCGGATAGCTCGACCCAGGGTATGAACAGTGGGGTTTATGGGGAAGGGTGGATGGATGTGAGTGGTGAAGAGGTGATGGGGAAGAGAGACTGAGGTGATTGGTGAAGGCTTTTTGGGGAAGAGTGTTTATGGGATTGTGTGAAGAGGGTTGAGAAGAGGGGAGAAGGTGAGTGGAGGTAGGTGGGGATCCTGTGGGGTCCACAGATCCTGAGGTGTCAAGGATTTACACCCCTGCACCAATTAGGCATGTAAAATGCCTTTGCATACAATTCTGGCGTTTAAACGCCGAATTGATGCTTGTTCTGGGTGTTGAACGCCCATCTGCAGCATGTTTCTGCGTTGAACGCCAGTTCCATGCTTGTTTCTGGTGTTCAGCGCCAGCTCTTCTCTGGGTATATTTCTGGCGTTCAAACGCCAGGATGTTGCTTGTTTCTGGCGTTCAACGCCAGATCCATGCTCTGTTCTGGCATTGAACGCCAGCCAGATGCTCCTTACTGGCGTTTAAACGCCAGTAAGTCCTTCCTCCAGGGTGTGATTTTTTTTCTGCTATTTTTTATTCTGTTTTTAATTTTTGTATTTTTTTCATGACTCCACATGATCATGAACCTAATAAAACATAAAAGAACAATAAAATAAAAATAAAATTAGATAAATAAAAATTGGGTTGCCTCCCAATAAGCGCTTCTTTAATGTCAATAGCTTGACAGTGGGCTCTCATGGAGCCACACAGGTGATCAGGTCAATGTTGTAGACTCCCAACACCAAACTTAGAGTTTGGATGTGGGGATTCAACACCAAACTTAGAGTTTGGTTGAGGCCTCCCAACACCAAACTTAGAGTTTGATTGTGGGGGCTTTATTTGACTCTGTACTGAGAGAAGCTTTTCATGCTTCCTCTCCATTGTTACAGAAGGATAGCCTTAGGCTTTAAATACAAGGTAGTCCCCATTTAATTGAAGGACTAATTCACCTCTGTCAACATCAATCACAGCTCCTGCTATGGCTAGGAAGGGTCTTCCAAGGATGATGCATTCATCCTCCTTCTTCCTAGTGTCTAAGATTATGAAATCAGCAGGGATGTAAAGGCCTTTAACCTTTACTAACACGTCCTCTACCATTCCATAAGCTTGTCTTACTGAATTGTCTACCAATTGTAATGAGAATGTGGCAGCCTGTACCTCAAAGATCCCCAGCTTCTCCATTACAGAGAGTGGCATAAGATTTATTCCTGACCCCAGGTCACACAGAGCCTTCTCAAAGGTCATGGTGCCTATGGTACAGGGTATTATGAATTTTCCAGGATCATGTTTCTTTTGAGGTAAGGTTTGCTGAACCCATGTATCTAGTTCACTAATGAGCAAGGGAGGTTCGTCTTCCCAAGTCTCATTACCAAACAACTTGGCATTCAGCTTCATGATGGCTCCTAGATATTGAGCAACTTGCTCTCCAGTTACATCTTCATCCTCTTTAGAGGAAGAATAGTCTTCAGAGCTCATGAATGGCAGAAGGAGGTCTACTGGAATCTCTATGGTCTCTATAGGAGCCTCAGATTCCTTTGGGTCCTTAATAGGGAACTCCTTCTTGCTTGAGGGACGTCCCATGAGGTCATCCTCATTGGGATTCACGTCCTCTCCTTCCTCTCTAGGTTCGGCCATGTTGATTATATCAATGGTCTTGCACTCTCTTTTTGGATTCTCTTCAGTATTACTTGGGAGAGTACTAAGAGGGGTTTCAGTGATTTTCTTACTCAGCTGGCCCACTTGTGCCTCCAAATTTCTTATGGAGGACCTTGTTTCACTCATGAAACTTAAAGTGGCCTTAGACAGATCAGAGACTAAGTTTGCTAAAGTAGAGGTATTTTGTTCATAATTCTCTGTCTGTTGCTGAGAAGATGATGGAAAAGGCTTGCTGAGCCTGTTTCTTCCACCATTATTAAAGCCTTGTTGAGGCTTTTGTTGATCCTTCCATGAGAAATTCGGATGATTTCTCCATGATGAATTATAGGTGTTTCCATAAGGTTCACCCATGTAATTTACCTCTGCTATTGCAGGGTTATCAGGATCATAAGCTTCTTCTTCAGAAGATGCCTCTTTAGTACTGTTGGATGCACTTTGCCATCCATTCAGACTTTGGGAAATCATGTTGACTTGCTGAGTCAACACTTTGTTCTGAGCCAATATGGCATTTAGAGCATCAATTTCAAGAACTCCCTTCCTTTGAGGTGTCCCATTATTCACGGAATTCCTCTCAGAAGTGTACATGAATTGATTATTTGCAACCATGTCAATAAGTTCTTGAGCTTCTGCAGGCGTTTTCTTTAGGTGAATGGATCCACCTGCAGAATGGTCCAGCGACATCTTGGAGAACTCAGACAGACCATAATAGAATATATCCAGAATGGTCCATTCTGAAAGCATGTCAGGAGGACACCTTTTGGTCATCTGCTTGTATCTTTCCCAAGCTTCATAGAGGGATTCACTATCTTTTTGCTTGAATGTCTGAACATCCACTCTAAGCTTGCTCAGCTTTTGAGGAGGAAAGAACTTAGTCAAGAAGGCCGTGACCAGCTTATCCCAGGAGTCCAGGCTGTCCTTAGGTTGTGAGTCCAACCATGTTCTAGCTCTGTCTCTTACAGCAAAAGGAAAAAGCATGAGCCTGTAGACTTCATGATCTACTCCATTCGTCTTTACAGTCTCACAGATCTGCAAGAATTAGTTAAAACTGATAGGGATCTTCTGATGGAAGTCCATGGAATTTGCAGTTCTGTTGCATTAGAGCGACTAGTTGAGGTTTCAGCTCAAAATTGTTTGCTCCAATGGTAGGGATAGAGATGCTTCTTCCATCAAACTTGGAAGTAGGTGTAGTATAATCACCAAGCATCCTCCTTGCATTATTGTTGTTAGGTTCGGCTGCCATCTCCTTTTCTTGTTCGAATTTTTCAGTAAGGTTGTCTCTGGATTGTTGTAATTTAGCTTCTCTTAGTTTCTTCTTCAGAGTCCTTTCAGGTTCTGGATCAGCTTCAACAAGAATGCATTTTTCCTTGTTCCTGCTCATAAGAAGAGAAAAGAACAAGAAAAGAAGAGGAATCCTCTATGTCACAGTAAAGAGGTTCCTTATTGTTAGTAGAAGAAGAAAGGGAATAGGGGTGAAGAAGAATGGATAATCCAAACACAAGGGTGAGGATAGGAGCAGTGATTTGAGATGAGGAGATGTGTTAGTGAATGAATAAATAAATAGAAGGGGATGAGAGAGGGGGTATTTCGAAAATTAATTAAAATAATAAAATAAAATTTAAAGTTAAATTTCAAAAATAGAATTTGAAATTAAATTAAATTAAAAATTAAAACAATTAGTTAATTAAATTTGAATTTTGAAAAAGAGAGGGAAGGAATTTTCGAAAATTAGAAAGAGAAGGGTAGTTAGGTGGTTTTGAAAAAGATAAGAAACAAACAAAAAGATAAGATAAATTTAAAAAGGTTTGAAAATCAATTTGAAAAGATAAGAAGATAAGAAGTTGGAAAAGATATTCTAAAATAAAATTTTTGAAAAAGATAAAATTTTGAAAAAGATATGATAAAAAGATATAATTAAAAAGATTTAATTTTTTAAAATTAAAATTGATTACTTGACTAACAAGAAACTAAAAGATAAGATTCTGGAATTTAAAGATTGAACCTTTCTTAACAAGAAAGTAACAAACTTCAAATTTTTAAATCAATCACATTACTTGTTAATTAAGTTTTGAAAATTTAAAAAAAATTAAGAAAAAGATTTTGAAAATAATTTTTGAAATTTTCGAAAATCATAAAAAAAAGGAAAAAGATTTGATTTTTGAAAAAGTTTTAAAAAAGATAAGATTTTTAAAATTGAAAATTTGACTTGACTTACAAAAAACAACTAATTTTAAAAATTTTTGAAAAAGTCAATCCAAATTTTTGAAATTTTGAGAGAAAAAAGGAAAAGATATTTTTTTTAGTTTTGAATTTTTAATGATGAGAGAGAAAAACACAGTTATGACCCAAAACATGAAAATTTTGGATCAAAACCAATGATGCATGCAAGAACATTATGAATGTCAAGATGAACACCAAGAACATTTTGAAGATCATGATGAACATCAAGAACATATTTTCGAAAAATTTTTGATGCAAAGAAAACATGCAAGACACCAAACTTAGAAATTTGCAAACTTCAGACACTAACAAATTGAAAATGCATATGAAAAATAAGAAAAGACACAAAATAAGAAAATATGAAGATCAAACAAGAAGACTGGCCAAGAACAACTTGAAGATCATGAAAAACATATGATGAATTTTCGAAAATTAAGGAAAAATTTACAAACATGCAATGGACACCAAACTTAAAAATTGACACTAGACTCAAACAAAAAACACAAAATAAATTTTTTATTTTTATGATTTTATTATTATTTTTTTTTAGATTTTTGTATATTTTTTTTCGAAAACAAAAGGAATAATTTTTTGAAAGATTTTTGAAAATAAAACAAAAGAAAATTACCTAATCTGAGCAACAAGATGAACCGTCAGTTGTCCAAACTCGAACAATCCCCGGCAACGGCGCCAAAAACTTGGTACGCGAAATTGTGATCTCTGGTAATGGCTCCAAAATTTTGGTGCTCTAATCTTAATTTATAATTTGTCACAACTCCGTGTAGCTGACCAGCAAGTGCACTGGGTCGTCCAAGTAATACCTTACGTGAGTAAGGGTCGATCCCACGTAGATTGTTGGTATGAAGCAAGCTATGGTCATCTTGTAAATCTCAGTTAGGCGGATAATAAATGGTTATGGAGTTTTCGAATAATAATAATAAATAAACGGAAAATAAAGATAGAAATACTTATGTAAATCATTGGTGAGAATTTCAGATAAGTGTATGGAGATGCGTTGTCCCTGTTGGATCTCTGCTTTCCTACTGCCTTCCTTCAATCCTTCTTACTCCTTTCCATGGCAAGCTGTATGTTGGGCATCACCGTTGTCAATGGCTACATCCCGTCCTCTCAGTGAAAATGGTCCAAAATGCTCTGTCACAGCACGACTAATCATTTGTCGGTTCTCGATCATACAGGAATAGGATCTTCTATCCTTTTGCGCTTGTCATCACGCCCAGTAATCACGAGTTTGAAGCTCGTCACAGTCATTCGATCCTTGAATCCTACTCGGAATACCACAGACAAGGTTTAGACTTTCCGGATTCTCATGAATGCCGCCATCAATTCTAGCTTATACCACGAAGACTTTGATACCACGGAATGGGAGGCTCGATTGTCAGGTGAGGCAACCATGCGTCGTGGGTCAACAATCCAAGAGATATGCGCCCGGTCTAAGGTAGAACGGAATTGGTTGTCAGTCACGCGTTCATAGGTGAGAATGATGATGAGTGTCACGGATCATCACATTCATCAAGTTGAAGTGCAACGAATATCTTAGAATAGGAATAGGTTGAATTGAATAGAAAGTAGTAGTAATTGCATTAATACTCGAGGTACAGCAGAGTTCCACACCCTTAATCTATGAAGTGTAGAAACTCTACCGTTGAAAATACATAAGTACAAGGTTCAGGCATGGCCGAGAGGCCAGCCCCCCTAAATGTGATCAATATGATCCAAAGGTAAACTAATAATGCATAAGATGTCTAATACAATAGTAAAATGTCCTATTTATACTGGACTAGCTACTAGGGTTTACAGAAGTAAGTAATTGATGCAGAAATCCACTTCCGGGGCCCACTTTGGTGTGTGCTTGGGCTGAGCTTTAGATTTCCACGTGCAGAGGCTCTTTTTGGAGTTGAACGCCAAGTTGTAACGTGTTTTTGGCGTTCAACTCTGGTTCGTGACGTGTTTCTGGCGTTTAACTCCAGAATGCAGCATAGAACTGGCGTTGAGTGCCAGTTTGCATCATCAAATCTCGAACAAAGTATGGACTATTGTATATTGCTGGAAAGCCCTGGATGTCTACTTTCCAACGCCATTGAGAGCGCGCCATTTGGAGTTCTGTAGCTCTAGAAAATCCATTTCGAGTGCAGGGAGGTCAGAATCCAACAGCATCCGCAGTCCTTTGTTAGCCTTTTTCCAGAGTTTTGCTCAGGTCCTTCAATTTCAGCCAGAATTTACCTGAAATCACAAAAAAACATACAAACTCATAGTAAAGTCCAGAAATGTGAATTTAGCATAAAAACTAATGAAAACATCCCTAAATGTAACTAGATCCTACTAAAAACATACTAAAAACAATGCCAAAAAGCGTATAAATTATCCGCTCATCAATGTCTCCTAGGACTAAGAAGAAGAAGGCAAAGAGGTATGTTGGAAGAAAAAGAAAACATGTTCTATCCCAACAAGAAGCAGAGAATGAGCCAAACAGTGGGCCTAGTGGAGATCAAGGTAATGGGCCAGGTGATGTCGACCCAAATGATGAGGCAAGGGATAAGCCCAATTCAGATCCAGTGGCTGAGGAATTGGACTCAGACCTGGAAAAGCCATATGAATATGAGTCTGAGGCATTTAACTCCCCAATTTCTAACTCAGATGAGGAGCATAAGGCAAGATATCCTGATTTCAATGAGGATGCAGAGTATGGTGAAGTTCAGTTTCAGGTTGGACAACACTTTGAGACCGTGGTAATGTTCAAGCAAGCACTTAAAGATTACTTTGTATATGAGGGAAAAGAGCTTATGTATTTGAAGAATGAGCCAAAGAGAATTAGAGCAAGGTGTGCTGAGGAGGGTTGTCCATGGCTGGTGTTTTGCTCTCATAATAGCTAGAGTCTAAGTTTTCAAATCAAGACATTTATTGGAGAGCATAACTGTGGTAGGAATTTGAGCAGCAACATGGCTGATAGATCTTGGGTGACAAGTAAGTTGGTGAAAAGGTTGGTAACTCAACCTCTAATGACTCCGAAAGAGGCACTAGAGCACATGAAGCAGGACTATAATGTCCATATAAACTATAGGATGATATACAGAGTCTTGAAAGCTGCTAGAGAGCAGGTAATTGGAAAGGAGCGAGAGCAATATGGAAAGCTACACGACTACTTAAATGAAATTCACAGAAGCAATCCTGGTTCCACTGGTATGGTTGATGTAATTCCTCAACCGGAGGGTCGTCCACTCTTCAATAGGTTGTACATTTCACTGGATGCTTGCAAGAAAGGCTTCAAGGCGGGCTGTCGCCCTCTGATCGGATTGGATGGATGCTTCTTAAAAGGGTACTTTGGTGGTCATCTGTTGTCAGCTGTAGGGCAGGATGCCAATAATAGTTTCTTTGTTATAGCATTTGTTGTAGTTGAAGCTGAGAACACTGATTCCTGGAAATGGTTTCTTTCAATCCTGCATGATGATATTGGTTCTGTGGCTGCCAATGGGTGGAACTTCATGTCTGACCAGCAGAAGGTTACATTACTTATTTCATTGTGTTTCCTTTTTGTTATATGGTTTGTGTTCTGTGCTTACTTGTTAATTCAACTATTCTTATGAATTGTTATTGCAGGGGTTGGCTAAGGCATTGCATGAGGTAATGCCACAAGCCCATCACAGAAATTGTGTCTTACATGAGGCAAGGGTATTGTTTGAAGTCCAGAGGAACCAGACCAGAGTGGCTGTTAATTTGCAAAGACATACATGTGCTTGCAACGTTTGGCAACTAACAGGTATATTCATCAACTCATTTCTTGGCAAAGATTTAAGTAAATATTGATTGAGTAAAAGTCATGTATGGTTCTATCCTACCAGGGTTGCCTTGCAAGCATGCAGTGGCTGCTATCTCAAGGTTAAGGAAACAAGGGCTGAGGCCAGAGGATTTTGCACATAAATGGCTTACAATGGAAGCTGTTCGGGCTACCTATGGGGACTCCATTAAACCAGTGAATTCTGAGGAGTTTTGGGAAGAAACAAACAGGCTGCGTCCAGAGGCACCAATCATTAGGAGACCCCCTGGGAGACCAACCAAAAATAGGGCAGTTGATGTGGTGGCTGAGTCACAAATGCAGCAGCAAGGTCACAAGGTGAGGAAGTCATTCCAAGTCACGTGCAGTAAATGTGGGCAAAAGGGACACTACCACATGACTTGCAAAGGACCTCCTGCAAATCCGAATTGGCAGCCAAAACGAAAGAAGGCAAAGCAACAACAAACTGGAAACCAATCATTACAGCCACCTCCGGATCAGCAGGAAGCACACGTAAAAGGAGTTCTACATATTTTTCTTTCCCATTGTAGTAGTTGTTATTTCCTCTATTCAATTGAGTGCTATAGTAGCTGAGATTGTTATTTTTGGATTTGCATAGGCCGGGGAAGGAGTTGGAAGCAATGTTCCCCAAAATGTTACTGCCAGTTCTATTGATCCAGTGGTAGTTTTTGTCTGAACTTCATGTTCCCCTAAACTTAAGTTTTTTTTTCTATCATGGCTGTGCTTACTTTGCTTCTCATATGTCTTTCACAGGGTAAAGCAAAAAGGCAAAAGAAAAAAGTCCCAAAGACCTCTAACACTCACTCAGTCCAACAAGAGACAAGGGTTGACACTGAATCTTCACTCCCTGCCCCACCACCAGTAGAGGTAATTCTTTATTTTACAGATTCATGCCCTTTAACTATAAAATTACTTGGCCCAAGAGCATATACAATAAATTGAGTTGTTTTCATGTGGTTTAGGGTTAGGACTACAATACTGAGCCCTCAAACCCTGCTACCCCAACTGCACTCAACCATGGGCCAAATTTCAGACCTAAGCAAGCTATAACTAGACCTCCAGCACCTACAGTGCACCACCCTCAACAGCAGGCCACAGTCCCAACAGTTCAGCCACCTCTACAGCAAGCAACAACCCCAAACTCACAACCATCAACTCAGCAACAAGTTCCACCTGAAGGAGCAACTGACTCAGGGACTGCCACAACTCCCTTCATGTTTATCCCCACACCAGGCCTAAATGCACCCCACAAATTCAAGCCAACATATGGGTTTAGGCCACCAAGGATTCAGAAATGACATAATCCTAGTTATAGTTATGAATATTTTGGTGTAAAGTTTTTTGGTTGTCAACTTATTGGAAGTAATACACTAAACAATATGGAACATGTTTTTTGTTTTGTGAATTCAGACATGTGCTGATGATTTTGGCTCACTATGTAAATGCCTTTGTGCTTAGCAGTATGAATATAAACATTATGCTTTTACCTTATACAGCATTGTGCAGAGTTATCTTGGGTTCAGTCTTTACATTATTACAAAGAAAAATTCACATACAATTCATTTAGAATCAGCAATTATAGAGCAAATTAACCCAAATCTTAACAGATATCCATGCATCACTTAAAGCAACACAATATACCCTAAAACACTACAAACACAACTGCTGTTAACACAATTAACATTGCCAGCATAACAAACACACTATGGCTATTACTACATCTTTTTTATTTTGCTTCATATTCATCTTCAATCTTGAATTCCAGTTGCTCCAACCTTTTATCCATCATCATCATTCTTCCTTGAATATCATTGTCATCTTCATTGCCACAACCATTAGCAATCAGTTCGTCCAGCCAAATAAAAAAGTTGCAGTGACGTTGCTCCATCTTCAAATGCCATTATAGTGAATACAACTTGTTAAACAACGTAGGAAGTTGATTACATAAACTGAAGATAGGTGCACACTTACGCCATAGTAGGAACAATCCAGGAAGATTTTGTCTGGGTTCTTGGTTGTCCCAGACTGTTGCATGACTGCATAGGTGCCACACTTGCATTTAGGGTGCTAGAACTTCGCCTTCTTGTCCTCACTTGCATTGCTACTCGACCCCACCAAATTCTTCCTTCTAAAACGGCGTGTGTTAGAGGTTGAAGATTGCTCTGGATCGCTCATGCTTCAAGCACTAGTGTTAGGGTTCAGAAATGGGGAGACTGAGATTTCGCCCTAAACGAGCAAACGGACTTCTTTTTTAAAACGACGTCGCTTTGCTGAGTCTACAGGGACTTATTTGTCCATATGCTTACAAAGCAATCCACGTTTGATGATCCAGAGCCACGTCACAGCCTGCACGTTACACCTCAGCATTTTCCGTCGACTTTGAACGGAGAAACCAACTCAAGAGCTAATTGGTATCATGGAGCAAATGGATAAGGGCCGATTTGATAATTTATAAACGTCAGGAGCGTGTAGTCAATTTTTAAAATGGACAAGGGTCAAAAAGGGTATTTACTCTATTTATAATAAATTTGCAACCCCTTCTTGATTGTATTTAAATCAACTGTTTGTTCTTTAGCGTGTTTTCATTTTTTTAATGGGCAGATGGTAAATTCGACGACTTCTTCATGATTGTTTTCAAATTAATTATTTGTTTTTTAGGATGATTTTTTTTAGTGGATGAGCTAGCGATAAAGGATATTTTATAATACAAAAATATTATTTATATACTAAAATTAATTATTAATGTATTTATATATAAATATATATAATTTAATTTTAATATAGATTTTATTTTATATTAATAACTGATTTTAATGATTAATTTTAATATACATCGACGATTTGATTGTTTTTAAATCAATCAATTGTTTTTATTGTTATCCTTATTATTTTCTTCTACTTGTCTTTTTAAATTGATTTTATAAAAAATATTATAAATCATGATTTATTTTTTAGTTAGAGATGTGAATATTTTATGAAAAGTAAATTTGTCTGTAGATGAGTTTATATATATAATAATTTTTAAATAAAAAAAATAATTTATAAACATATCTTTAATACGAACGAGATATTTTTTAAAAAATTAAAGTGTCTTATTTTATTTTTAGATTAGATATACGACTAATCTTTTATTATTTACTTATTTATGCTAAAGATAAAATACAATCATAATTAATTTAACTGTACTGAAAACGAGATATACAATAAAATTACAAATCTTAGTGTAACTAGTATCATAATTTTAATATTTATAATTTTTTTAAAAAATGTGAGATAGAGGAAGATATTTTTTTACAAATTCAACTATCGATTACTTGATTGTTTTTAGATCAATCAATTGTCTTGATCTTCATCGTTATGATGTTTTTTTACTTGACTTTTTCAAATTGATTTTATAATTATTATTATAAATCATGACTAATTTTTTAGTCAAAGTAGGTGGATGAGGATATTTTCTAATTAATAAACTTAGGGGTCTAAAATTTTTTAAACTAAATACTCAATCAAGTTATAACGTGTTACTTCTTGAAATATATATATATATATATATATATATATATTATCATTTTTTTTTCAACGTCGTTTTTTTTGTTTGACTTTTGGTTTTACTTTTTTTTATTCTTTTTTATTATTATTATTGTTGTCTTTTTTTCATCTTCTTTTTTCATATGTTTAAAAAATTAGAGTACAAAAATTTTTATTTATAGCACAGATATATTATAAAAGATTTTGGTGCACAACATAAAATTTTTTAAATAATCACATGTCTAGAATATTAATATCTAACCAACAAAATACATATAACACAGAAATTTTAGTATATAACACATAAAATTTGATACACAGCTAGGGGTGGCAACGGGGCGGGTAGGGGCGGGTTTTTGCTCTACTCGACCCCGCCCCGCCATACAACAACCCGCATAGAACCCGCCCGCTTCTACCCGCGGGTAGTAAAACGTTGAACCCTAACCCGCCCCTGCGGGTACCCGCCCCGCCCCTATAATTATTAAAATCCAATAAATAAAATTAAATTTCAAAATTTATATAACTATCATCACATACATAATATAAATTAAAGTAAAAATTTAAATATGATACAATATTATTAATCATTTACTAATTATTTTACATATATTATACATATTATATATTAAAATTATATATATATTATATATATAGCGGGGCGGGTAGGGGCGGGTATTACCTAAACCCGACCCCGTCCCGCCCCTCCCAAGAACCCGCCCCGAGTGGGTAGGGGCGGGGTGGGTACCCGTGGGTTCGGGTGGTATTGCCATCCCTATACACATCACAAAATTTTTTTAATAACTACATGTCTAAAACATTGACACCCAACTAACAATATATATATACAGCACAAAAATTCTGATATACAGCAAAAAAAATTTTGATACATAGTACAAAAAATTTTGATGGACCATATTTAGAATATTGACTCACTCAACTAACAAATTATATTCGCGGCAAAAATTTATGTGTTATGTGCAAAAATTTATGTGTTATGAATAAAAAAAATGTTGTGCTATGTGTAAAAACTTTTTTATTTCTTTTGTGGGAGGTAAGGGTGTTATTGGTTCGATTTTGGACCAAAAACTAACCGAACCAATATGATCGGTTTTCTTCCATTAGCAATCAATTAGTATGTTGTTTTTACACCAACTGAACCGAATCGGACCGATCCAAAAGTAGTTTGACTCGGTCAATTATTTGATTTTTTAATCCTAATTAAATAGACCATTAATCACAATAAAATGAGGTCCAAAATAGTTAATAAACTAAGATAACAAGAATACATCATATTCAAATTCAATACAATTTTAATCCATCTCAATAACTAAATATAAAATAAACACACATAACTAAATATAAAACAAACACACTTGAAAATATCTAACAAATACTATCTTAAAACCAAACTACAAACTAACAAATACACTTTAGAACTAAATAAAAACAAAGCCAACCACCATAATTAATCTGAATCCATACCAGATTCATCATCATCTTCTTTAGTTGGTGCAATTTCTACAAAACAAAACAAAAAAATCAATATAAATTATAAACTATAAAGCAAGGAGCATAATTTATGAAAGGAATTTCAATTTTTTTTTTGTATATCTAATTTAAATTTCTCAAACTCCTCAATAAGCTCCTAAAAATTAGTTGTCATAGGAGAAGCACGAAACCAATTTTGTGTGCAAATCAATGTCTCTATTGTCTTTAATTTGGAATTAAAGAACTCCTATAATTGTTAAGAACGTTTCTACCAGTGCTAAAAGCTCATTCTGAAGCAACAGTTGAGATCAACATTGCTAAGACATCTCTAGCTATTTGGGATAAAATATCACTTTCCACCAAATCAAGATGTAAAAAGTATTTTGATTACGAGACTTCTCTAAACCATCCATCAAATACAAATTTACCTCATTCTTGTTAATGATCTCATAGAAATGCACCTCCTTAAAAAAATCACCAGCCATGTTACCTTTAAGTACTCTCACATCTGATACATTATCCGTTATTGCTAAAGTATAAAATCTACTCCCATTATTTGTATTCACATAGCAGTCAACACATGTTGGAGAAGGTCTCTTTCACTTTTGCACTCAAAAAATTAGCATCCTCTTTATCATAAAGCTTTTCAAAACTTAAGTTCACAAACTTCAACTTGTATCTAGATCAAAAATCACAGCAGTAAAAATGATCATATTGATATTTTTTTATGTTACCTTAGTATTTGTCATATTTAAGTTTCATTCTCTTAGCCATGCTCCCAAGTAACAGATTTCGACTACCACAAAAATCTTTGAACACTCTCAAAATATTACAAAACTCATGAAAATATTGAGAAGTCACAAACAAACTATCAGACACACTCTTTGTAACATCATAAAAGATTTTCAAAAACTCCACAAAATATTTTGTATTGTTCCAATCAACATTCCTCGGTATACTACTTTGCATTAGAGCATATTATGTATCTCTCTCTCCTAACCTCTTGAATGCCTTTTGAAACTTCAAACTACTTTCTAGCATGTGTACGTAGAGTTCCATCTAGTGTGGACATCTAATTGAATAGTACACTTGTCTTGTATCCTAGCCTCCTTAATGAAATTTTTGAACCTATTCATGCGATTAGTGGAAGTACGCATATATCTAATAACATTTATTATCTTGCTAATAGATTCATGCATCTCTTTCAATCCATTATCAATAACAAGATTTAGAATATGTGCACAACACTTAACATGTAAATGCTCTCCTCTCAAAGGATGTAAATTCTAATCCTCCATTCTAGTTATTAGATAAGATATTGCAGTATCATTAGAATTAGCATTATCAACAATAATTATGAATCCTCTAGATATCCCCAACCCAAAAGACATCTCTTAATTTTTCTTCCAATTGTTTCTTCTTTGTGGTTTTTAATAAGACAAAATTGAGAATCTTCTTTTGCAATTTCCAATCATGAATCAACCTTCCTTTTCTTTGATCTAGGATGAGGCGGAGGTTTGATAAGCACACCGCTATTTGTTGACGAACGCACCACAGACTCAACATTTTTGCCTCAAATTTCAGATGTGGGTTCATTGCTTACTGGCTGCATACATATAAACTAACAAATGAACAACAACATGCATTAAATTATTATCTAAAACAAATGTTATCAAAAAACAAAAATTACAACAAATCTGTTCTCAAACAATGAGAACAAATTATAGTAACAACAATAACAAATTTAAAAATTAGAAATTAGGAATAACAACAACAAATTTAACTCAATAAATTAGGACCAGTGAAGTACAAAATCATCAACAACAGAAGTACTGAAGTACATAACTTGAGATCACTAAAAGAAACACGCTGAATATTGTCAGATTTAGCGGCGACCATTAGACTGCGTTTGGTTCATGAATGGACTGAGACATAGACACAAATACATAGACATTGAAGACATAAACACAATGAGACACAAAATTTTTAAGTTGTTTGGTAATTAAATACAGAAACACAACAATGAATTACAATCATATAAAAATTTCAATATTACCCTTATCACAAATACCACCATCCTATTTTTTCTCCACTACTATCTAAACCACCACCACCACCACCACTTCTCTGTTACCATTAATAACTCTTAAATTAATCAAAAAATTTAATCAAAATAGAACGACACATATATAATAAATATCAATCAAAATTCAATTAAATAAAAAATTAAATATATAATTTTTTCTGTAAAAAAAAAGACAAAAAATCAAGGGAGGAGATGAAGTTGAAAATAGGGGGTGGAAGTAGAAAGACAGATCTGACAGGGTGCAAAGGTTGAAGCATTTTTGGCAGAGGCAGCACACTGATTCTAGCTAAAATGCCTGCATCGGCGGTTCTACAATTCCAGAAGGTAGCAGTGGTGGTTTTGGCAAAGCTGGCGACAATGGTAGTTTAGGCATAGGCGAAGAGAAAAGTTCTGCGATTCTGGGAGAGGAGTGGTAGCGGATCTCAAAAAGGCACGAACTGTTCGATCTGCTAAACTGGGAGAGGAAGCAGTGGCAACTCTGACAGAGGCAGTGGTAGGATGGTAGTGATAGCTTTGCGATTTTGAGAGAGGCAGCAGCAGTAGTTCTGGTAGAGGAGGCGGCAACGGTTTTGGAGGAGGAGCAACAGTAATTTGGCAGAGGAGTGACAATGATTCTTGTAGAGACATAGATTCAGGAAGATAAAATGGTTTGGAAGAAAAGAAAGATGAAGAAGATGACGGTGTAGAAATGGGAAAGGGATAAAGTAAGGAAGAAGGTAGATTTAGGAATTTTCTAAATTGACTAAGGATAAAATTGTCCAACATTTTATTATGAATCTGTGTCCACCTTTAAAAATCTGTGTCTCACACTTTTGAAGAGACACAAGTTACATGTCTCTAGTGTGTAAGTGTGTGTAACTGTGTCCTTCATAAACTTATGTCTCATAAAACAAACGTGGTACGCGTACCACCATGTCCATGTCTTTGGTAGACATGAACAGCAAACAAACGCTGCCTTACTGTCAGATTTAGAGGCATTTTTCACGTTGGATACAAGCAAGATTTATTTTTTCGAATTAGGTACCGTCAAATTTTATGTTCTGCCACTAAATCCGACGGTAATTAGTAGCGTGAAATCTTATTTCAATAGCGGCAACTTTACCCAGAGATTTTCCGTTGGATTCGGCTACCGGTATATCGATTTAGTGAAATGCCGTCGAAAATTTTTGCCGGTGAAATTGGGGTAAAATTCAAGCGTGAATCCCTCTCCCTCATTTCTGTGAACTCACTCTTTCTCTTCTCTCTCCCCTCTCGTCTTCTCTTTCCGGCCCTGAAGTTGCTGGCGTCGCCACCACCAGCTGGATCCTCCACTGCCGCCGCTAGAGCTGTCGGTCACTGCTGGAGCAATCAGGAACGTCACCGTTGTTTGCGTTCATGGTCACTGCCGTCTGTGATGGAGACGTTGCCGCCATCACTGCCGCCTCCTGTCACCACCATGCCTCCACCATCCTGCAACCACTATCAGAGGTAATTTTGGCATAGTTTTTTATATTTTTTTAAGATTTTTTTGTAAGTTTGGGATTTTGTTAAGTAGTTTATGAAATTATTGATAAAATTAGTGTAATGAAGTTTGTGCTTAAAATTTGATATATATTTTTTCAGATTTTTTTTGTGAGTTTAGGATTTTGTTAGGTATTTCATCAAATTATTGAGTAAATTAGTATAATAAAGTTTGTGACTAGGGTTTGGTTTAGTTTTTTTATTTTTTCATATTTTTTGTGAGTTTAGGATTTTGTTAGGTATTTTATTATCAAATTATTAATTAAATTAGTATCATGAAGTTTGTGATTAGGATTTTTTATATTAATTTAATGTAAATAGAAATTAAATTAAGTTAGTTTAAGTAGGGTGAGATTAAGAGTGTTGGAGCTGTTGGAAGACTTTGTTTGGTTTATTAAATTAGTTTTACCCTGTGAATTTAATAAGTTTTTTTTTTTTGTTATGACAGTGCTATTTCTCTGAGATCAATTGGAGTTCACTTCTTCTGTATTTTGTGCATCCATGTTTCAGGTAAGTTTTCCATCTCTAAATATAATCAATTGTTAAGTTTTATGCTGGATTTACTTTTTCTAGGATAGCATTTTAGGATAAAAGTGGGAGAAGGTTGTGTAGAGGCGCCTTCTCAAAACCCTTTTTTGCTGAAAAATTGTGGAGTTATAAGGGATTGTGCACTAGAACGGTTAGGATTTGATGTATTATTGAATTTGTGTTTGTTCTAATTTATGCCTGTAGCTGTTTTCTTTTGTGAAAGTTGTTAAATTTATTTGGTGGATGTCTCTGAATTAAGAAAAAGTTCTACCAAAATTTTGTTTAAATTATTTAAAACATGTTTGGTTTGTGAGAAAATGATAATCGAATTTGGTTGGAGATTCTAATTATAAGAGACATCCTACCGAATTTTCTAAAAATTTTAATAAGTTGTGTTGTTGGATGAATTCTAGGGTGTTTGTTGCAAGATGATTCCAAGTCATCGTCTGTGGATGTATGATAGGGACAACAGTGGACAAGAGGGTTTAAAACCTAAATTCTTTGAGAGGGTTGACACATTTTTTGCGTATATCTTCAACATGAAACTGTTTAGGTCTCAAGGGATATCTAGGTGTCCGTGCTATAAATGTCAGCTGACTAAGTGGTTAGGACCTTCAAATATAACACTTCATCTCTACCGTAATGAGTTCAAGGATGGGTATTGGATGGACAAAACACGAAGAAGTGGATGAGCAAGGAATTAACCAGTCTGCCTCGAATTTCAATATGGTTGGGGTTGATCGACGAGGGTTCGGGTGGTTAGAGAACCATACATGGAAGAAATGATTTGGGAGGGTAACCAAGAGAGATACAACGAAATGATGTTTGATGCAATAGGTGTTACTGATACGGAAGATGCTGAACAAGAGCCTAACCCAGATGAAAAGAGCTTTTATCTTCTGTTAGAATCTATTGTAAACCCCTTGTACGAGAGATCTATTCATTTGAAATTATCAGCATGTGTTAGAATGATGAGTATTAAGTTTGTGTCAAATTACACCGAAGAATCTTTAATAAGTGAGCCACCCTTTGCAATGACTTAGTACCTATCGGGACTAGTGGCATCCCTCAAAGCCACTACGAAGTAAAGAATTTAGTTTCGAAATTGGGCCTAAATTCGGTAAAAATCGATTGTTGTTTGAATGGTTGTATGTTATATTATAAGGGGGATGTAGATCTAACTGCTTACAGATTTTGTAATGCACCGGAATTTCAAATCAAGAGAGAGCGGATTAGTAAATAGCAGTTAAAAGAGAATTCCAAACAAACAAATGCACTACTTGCCCTTAATCCCTAGGCTAAAACGGTTGTATGCATCGATGTGTTCAACCCCTCATATGACTTGACATAGTAACAAGAGAGATGACGGTTTTATGACGCACTCGTCACATGGAGATGCTTGGAAGCACTTTGATCGAGTCCACCCTACATTTGCGAGCGAGCCCAGAAATATTAGATTAGCTTTGTGCTCTGATAGATTTGCACCAAATTCTAATTTCGGTAACGCATACTCTTGTTGATCTGTAGTGGTGACTCCTTACAATCACCTCCCAAAATGTGCATGAAGGACCCATATATGTTCCAAACTTGTATCATACCTGATCCAAGCAATCCAAATGCTAAAATATATGTCTTTTTGCAATCCTTGGTGGATGAGTTGATGAAGTTATGGGTTAATGGTGTAGAAACGTATGACATGGTGCACATTGAAAAGAACGTATTTGATAATATCATGCACATGGTAATGGATGATAAGAGGACAAAGGATAACGATAAGACAAGGTTAGACTTAATAGACATTTGCAGATGGCCAGATCTGAACTTAACGAGACTTGATAACAGCCGGTGGGCTAAACCAAAGGCAGTGTTTGCTCCAACGAAGGACCAGAGGCAAAATATTTGTAGGCGGATTAGAGGACTGAGGTTTTCTGATGGTTACACCTCTAACTTGGGAAGGTGTGCAACGTCTCACAAGGTAGACTTACTGGGTTAAAGAGTCATGATTGTCATGTCTTTATAGAGTCATTGCTTCCTGTTGCGTTCCGAGAACTTCCTACCAACATATGAAAATCTCTTACAGAAATAAGTGAGTTTTTTAGGGATTTATGTACTACAAAACTTAACGTAAATAATCTCACAATCATAGAGAAGAAAATTCTGATCATACTTTTTAAGTTAGAGAGAATATTTCCTCCTGAATTTTTTGATGTCATGAAACACTTAGCAATCCACTTGCCGTACGAAGCAAGAGTATGTGGACCAGGTTTTATCCTACCTGATATGAGTTTTTAAGCCTTCGTAACTATTGTATTTAGTAAGTTACTATCTTTGCCATCTAATCAAAACTTTATTACACTGAAATTTTCTTATTTATCGTATTGTATCATAGCTTATTCCAATAAACAAATCCTGATACGTCATTGAACAATTTTCACAATTAGTTCAGAGAATACATCAGAGTGTATCGAGCTGACACAACAGATTCAGAACTAGTTACATTTAGTTAGGGTCTAATGAATAAGGGCACAAGCTACCCGATATACAATGTTAATGGATATCAGTTTTTATTCTTTACAATGGTCGGTTGGAAAGAAAATAGATAACATTGGGGTTTGAGTTCGTGGGGATTCAGGCAGTGGTCGTTCTGATTGGAATGATGTGTTGCACAATATAATTCAATTAGAGTATTACAAGGTGTTTCTGTTTAAATATCAATGGTATGATCCAAGTTCGGAAAGCAGAAGGACTACAATATCACTGAAATAAATGTGACCAGGAAATATAGGCACTATGATCCATTTATTCTACCTCAAAATGCACGATAGGTATAATATTTATCTTATCTGTGATCATGCAAGTCTAGTTGGGTGGTTGTAGCTAAGACTAAGTCAAGAGATCGCATCGATTCTGATGGGACAGAAGGTCAAGAACCTTTCCAAATTCATTACCCAACTCCTTTGAAAATAGTGGTTGATACTAGTGATCCGATCACCTTTAGGCCGACTATTATGGATAATGACATTATTAACCTTAGGGTAGATGACGACACAGTACCATTGGACGATGACAATATTCAAGAAGAAGACGAGATTGATGGAGACGAAGAAGAATAATACGAGTTCGATGATTAGGAAACTACCTCGGAAGAGGAGGATAATGAACCAGAGGAAGAAGATGACGAATCTGAATAAGATTGATGTCAATATAATTCTATCTTATGTATTTCGTTATCAAACTTTTGTTTCATGTTTATGTTCTGTATATTTGATATTTTACATCATATATAAATCATTGTTTTCAGATAAAATACTAATTTATTCAATGTTAATTGAGAGTTGACTATCAATTGTTAACAATCGGGGTCCATCATACATTGGAAAAAAAATTCATACTACTAGCGGATTTATCAACGAAAAATCCCGACGGTAGCGACCATTCATATTTTTTTTAAAAAAATAAAAAATATTTTCTGTCGGATTTTCCGACGGTAAAGTGGCGCGAAGGCTCAACTTATGGCGCTAATGTTACCGTCAGATGTTTTTTGTTGGTAATGTTCATCAGATTTTTTGCCCATGTACCATCATATTCCGATGCTAAATTTGCCGTATGTTACCGGCAGATATCAAAATCTGACGGTACACATTTACCGGTGAGATTTATACCGTCGAATTTAATCAGACAAAAAATCCGCCGATAAACATAGTACCGAAGGATTTTTTTTATCTTTCCGCCGGTAAATCCGACGGTACTCAATATTTTTCTTGTAGTGAATAACAACAAATTATAGTAACAAATTTTTACAATACCAGCCATAAAAAATTAGGACCAACAACAAATTGTTATCTAATTAAAAATTAGGACCAGCAAATAAGCAATAACAGCAACAAATTTAACTCAACAAATTAGATCAGCAACAACAACAAATTAGGGCCAACAAATTGGCAACAAACAACAACAAATTTAACTCAACAAATTAGACCAGCAACAACAACAAATTTAACTCAACAAATTAGGGCCAGTGAAATACAAAACAATCAACAATAAAAGAACCAGCAACAACAACAAATTTTTTTATTCCAAAAATTGGTGAATATACTGACTTTCGAAGAAGACATTGTTAAGTTGCAGGAGAGGGCTTAATGACGGCGCAGAGTTCTCGGTTGATTGGAGACGACACGAGATTCTCAACGACAGAGAGGTCTGCTTGGTGATGGAGAGGGCTTCTTGGCGACGGAGAGGTGCTTGGTGACGGAAAAAATTCCTGCGGTTGGAAATCGCGACGGCGCGACGAGGAACACACTACCGCCACAGATTGCGTGAAAAGGATGGAGGGGCAGAAGGAAGATGGAAGAGGAGGGAGGAAGGCACTACAATCTATGACTAGATGGAGGGAGGGAGAGAGATTCTGATATTCTTCAGAAGAAGAAAAGTGAGGGAGGGAAGCACTTGATCCTTTGTGAGTTAGTCACTCCTTTAGAGTTAGTGATTTTGATGTTAGGTTAAAGAATAAAATAGTAAAATCATTGGTACTGCAAGTTAATCTTCAGTTTGGTTCGATTTAGTTTGATTTTTATCATGCCAACCGAAAATCAAACTAAATTGATCTTTTTTTAGAAAAAATAAAAAATCGATTTTTATATTAGTTATTGTAAATTTTGATTCATTTTTGTGATAATTTTCGAATCAATTCGATAACTTATATTCTTAGAGATAGATGGGTGGGATTATTCGATAATTGATAATGACGTTGCAATTTTTTTTAGCACATTTGATAACATCTAGGTCTATGGAGATTATCATTGTGATTAAGAATATTTTCACAATAATATTAGTTATACATTGAAACTTATAAATGAGCTAATTAATATGATTTAATAGCTAATTTTATGTGTATAATTATACATAGTATATTTTTTTTATTTGAGAGTTTAAGCGTATGCTTTTTATTTCTAAAAAATTTTAAAGATGTTTAAAATATTCATGATGTTTAATTTAATTTAATAATATCTTCCGTATTTGAAATCATATTGATTTTTTTGAGTGAAATTTTTTTTTTTTTTAAAATAAAATATTTTTTCTGAATTTAAAATCTATTTGAATGAATTTTTTCAAAAAAATACCTTTATTAAAAAAAATAAATTATTTGTTTTTTTAAATTAATAATATTTTTTTTAAAAAAAATAAAAATAAGAGATATTTTTAATACTTAATTTTTTTAAAAAATTTATTTAAATATAAAATAATTTTTATTTATTAAAATTTTTAAAAAAAATAAAAAAAACAAATACTTTTTTAAAAAACTAATTTAAACTGACCCTAAATCTATTATTTTATTCAAACTTTTGATAATCAATTATTAGTTAAAACTATTTTTCTTAATAGTTAATACTACATCTAATCGTATCATCACAAACTACTTTGGAAATGGATCCTCTCAATTTTTCTTCGAGAATAAAGTGTGATCTTCCATCATTAATTTTATAAGTGGGACAAAAAATAAATATGAGAGAGAAAATAATAAAATGTGAGATTAAACAATTGACACCATCCAATTTTTTCTCCACTGAAAAGGATCCACTCCCCGATGTTACCCTTCTCTCTATCCATCATGATGATTACCATCACCATCTATCATAGTTAAATTATTTGTAGTTTTATAATAATTTTTTATTATTTTTTATGGTTTAAAAATTTGAAATTAAATATCTATATTAAATTAAAACCAATTAGATCATTTTTAATTATATTTTGTTGAAAATATTCTTTAAATATTATTTCTGTATTTGACGTAAAATAAATTATGAATTATTGTAGGATTATTATATTTATTTTTAAAAATAACAACTAATAACAATTTAATTGTAAATTTTTATCTAATATAAAATTTTAATTATAAATTTTTAAATAATAAAGATTAATTGAATATTAAACATATTATTACCATTATTATCTACAATATCGTCATTATTAAAAAATCACTTTTAGCAACTATTTATTTTATTTTTAGAAATAATAAAAAAAGTTGTTAACATAGTTATTAACAATTAATATTAGCCATCTTATATTTCATTTTTAAAAATTTTAGTGGTAATTATACAATTGTCGGTAAAGACATTTTTATTAGTCACAAAAGGTATATAATTACCATTATAACATATAACAACAACAATATTTACGACAAACACATAAGTTAAATAAAATATATAGTAATTATTATATTATTGTCACTAAAAATAACTTTTGTTGTAGTGTATTTTTACTCTTCTCTTTTTTCTTCCTCCCTTTACTACAACTATTCTCATTTTGTTATCTATTATCATCATTATGTCTTTTTCTCTACCTTCTTCTCCATTTCTATCTTTAACCTAAAAGTTTTTTTTTTGCCATCTCCATCTCCTCTGCTACTATCATAACAAACTCCTTCCTCAACCTCGCCTACATTGTCACTACGTATCTTTTACTGACACTAACCTTCATTGTTACAAGTACAACACCAACATTATCACATTCTTCATATCCAAAATCATCATTATCGATATTCAATTTCTTTTCTAAAAGAAAGGTAAGTATGCGATTACAATTAATATTTCAACAAAAAAGTTAATGAATTTATTTTTAATATTACCTTTAAAAATCATTCATCATCATCCTTAACCTCTAACTTTTTCTTTCCATTGTTAGAATAATAGAGTAAGGATGGCAACACTATCCGAACTCGTGGATATCTATCTCGTCCCTATTTATTTAGAGCCGCTTCGGTGCAGAGCGAATTTTTAACAGGCAAGGTCTTAGGCGGGACGGAGAGTTGGATTTAGTTAATACCTGTCCTAAATGATCATAGGCCAGACAGTTCAAAGCTCTAAGAGGGACAAAAACCCATGGCTTGGTATGACTAAGGAAGTTAGCTTATCCCAATTTCTAACGCTGTAAGCGTCAGACCACCGACGAATAATAGGTACCCCCACACCCCAGGCAGAGTTAGTGATGATAGTTATAAAAATTTTGAAATTTAATTTTATTTGTTAGATTTTAATAATTATAAGGACAGGTAAGAGCAGGGCAGGTATCCGTAGAGATGGATTAGGGTTCAAATTTTTACTACACGTGGGTAAGAGCGGAGCGAGTTCTATGCAGATTATTGTAGGGTGGAGCAGAGTCGAGTAGGGCAAAAACTCACCCTTACCTGCCTCATTGCATCCCCTATAATAGAGTAGTTGTTAGTTGGGAGCTAGGGAGTTAGTAGCTAGTTAGTAATTTATGATGGTGTGTCTATATGTATAGGATCATTCTAATACGACTATGTTATGGTGACTACCATGACTATAGTGTTTTAAAAAGTCTGACTAAAATTAAAGTAACACTTTTTTATTGCTAAATGTCGTTTTTTAAAAAGTGTCACTTAAAAAGTGTTACCAAAATATAAAAAAAAAATGTGACTTTATTTTTAATAACACTTTCATAGTCATTGTTCATATCCTAGCTCAAAAACACAGTCAGGTCCAAAATGAATAAGGCCTAATCAAGAGGTTTGGTTTAGTCCACAACTACTCGACCTCGTAAGGTTGGATGCTAGCGATAAGAGTCTAGCTCTACTTATCCAAATAAATAACCAACTCCTAAGATATATACCATGTATCTAGAAGAAAAATCTCAACAACTTTTCTAGAAAAATGAAACGGTCATCTACCAACAAATGTGGAACTACTCTAAAAGGTGATTATCAATTCTACTATAAATATATTGACACTCTCAGGTATATTTAGAATCAAATCTAAGAAAAATCTGCCTAAAACCTTTGCTAACTTAAGCATCGGAGTCCCTTGCAGATACCACCCCCCACCTCTTCACAAACAACTCGGACGGATTCATCCTCGTTGGAGAAGACATCAGACAAACCACTTAAAAGCGTTTGAACCTCACGTTCAAGCCCAAAAACAACCAATTTTAGGTAACCATCGAAACAGTCACCATAACCACCATAACATAGTCATACTAGAATTCAATATATATATATATATATAGGATAATTTTAATATATACTCTTTTGTGTCTTTTTTCTTTTCTCTTGTCACTGCTTTGAGGATTTGTCACCTCATTGATTAGTCAATATTTTTCGTTTCATCTTTTTGAATTTAACAAGACAAAAATCACTATCATACGGCACCGAATGTGCCTTCACAAGTCCCCCTAAGTTGCTACCACCATCCGACGTTCCACGTGTTGACCAAAGCTTCCTATCTGCCACCATTGTCTTGGCAACTCCAGATTTAATCGTATCTGTTCAATTTGCACCAAAATGAATGATTTTTATTGTGTAGCATCTTTACTATTAGATTTCATTGTCTATCTCACCTTGCTCATTCGATTCGTTTCGCGACCCGCATTTGACCTACTTTTTTATGTGCACTTTGATCCGTGCTTGACGATGTCATCCTAGGGTTGAGTTAGCATGTTGATGTGTCCTTCTCTTCCATTATGGTGCTATTACGTGTCAGAATCATGTTAATATGGCATTTGATATTGTTGGATCAAGATCTTCTAAAGTGAAAAAGTTGATCAAGTAATAAAGTAAGAAATTAATTATTTTTAAATTAAAAGAGTAAATGGTTACAGTTCTTGAAAAATCACTCGTTCTCTAAATTGGCCCGTGAAAAATTTTTTTTAATCAAATTCGTCCTTTAAAGATTTTAAATTAGTCATGTTAGTCTTTTCTTCACTTTGTTTGTTGATGGTGTCAAAATTTACTAATGTGACACGTTAAGTGACACCCCAATACACACCTAGAAATCTTAATTAACTATTAATATGATTAGTTTATAAAATTAGATAAAATCCAAGATTTTGAAAACCAGTTCGAACCGGCCGAATGAATCAGTCGAACCGTGAACCGACAAGAAAAACGGTTCGGACAAATAACATAACCGCTTATTTCAAAATTCGAAATTGGACCGTCGGACCAGCCGAGAACCGGTCGATCAGACCGAACCAGGACCCGACCGATTTTCACATTTCAACTCACCGTTTTGAATTTTAAATTTAAAAAAAATTGAAAAAAATAAAAAGAGCCTCACTGAGTCACCGTCTCCCTCTCTGTCTCCCACTCATCTTCCCTCTGCATCCCTCTCTCAAAAGAAAAAACCCTAGCCTCCATCGCTACTCTCTTCTTCAAGCTATCACCGCTGCCGCCCTACCGCCGCCGTCGAATCTGGTCTAGACGTCACCCCACTGCTTTAGCGTCGTCTCCGCTCGTCTCAGCCGTCACATCGCATCGCATCGCATATGCTCGAAGCCGCCGTCCCACTGCAACTCGTCTCGTGTCGTTTCTCCGTGGAGCAGCCGCTGTTCTACCGCGTTGGTTCTGGTCCACCGCACTCCAGCCCTCCTCTGCTCCAGTTCTGCCATGCTCCACCCTCCTCTGCTCCAGTTCTGCCGCGCTCCACCCTCCTCTGTTCCAGTTCCGCCGCGCTCCACCCTCCTCTGTTCCAGTTCCACCGCGTTCCACCCTCTACGGCTCCAGTTACACAACGGTCCAGCCACCCTTCTCTAGTTCCGCGGCTGTCCAACCACTCCTTCTCCAGTTCCGCAACGGTCCAGCCACCTCTTCTCCAGGAACTCTATGTCTATACCTTCATCATTGTTTTAGTTTAGAAGATTCATATGGTTCACCCTTTTACTTCTGTTATGTTGTTGCTCTATTGTCTTTAATATTTTTGGTTTTATTGTGCTTTTTTATTCTTGAACTTGTTAAGTTGATAATTTGCTAAATTATTGGGCTGTTGTTTTCTTAATTTGCTAAATTGATAGGTTGTTGTGATTTAATTTGTTGGATTTTTCTATTCAAGTTTTGTTGTTGTTTGTTTGATATACCTATTATTGTTCTTCAGATTATTAGGTTGCTGTGTTTTTTTTTAAATTGTTAATTTGTTGATTTTTTAAATTGTTATTGTGATTCTTGGGATATAGATTGCTTTTTTTTGTTATTAGGTTGTTAGTTTTTATTCCAATCTTGCTCTTGTTAATTCATTAAATTATTGTTATTGTAATTCTTACTGTTGAGATTGTTCTTGCTAGTGAGTATATTAATTTGGATTTGTTGAAATTTGTTAGACTATAATTATATTTGGTGTGTTTATAATAGAGGAATAGAGAAAGTGGCAGCTAGCATTGTTTCATTGATTGTTGTTTCAATTCTCCATCTTCTCTGCTGCAAGAAGCTCACCTTCTCACTAATTCAATCTTCCTTCTTAATGGTTGTGAATTTGCTTGTTTTATTGATGGTTGAATTATTCACACTATACCTTATACTTTCTCTAATTCAATATAATTGTTGAGTTTGCCTGCATGGTTATATGATATTAATTTATTTATATTTATTATTTTATTATAAAATGGTTTTTTCGGTTCAACTACGGTCGAACTGGTTGAATCTATAAACCAGTGAATCAGTAGCTAAAACGGTTCGATGACCGGTTCGGTTTTCAGAACCTTGATGAAATCAACTCCAAATTGAGGGATTCTAATACCTCAAGTTCTCTCTACAATTAGATTTTGATTTGACCTAATTTCATAAACTTATTGTATTAATAGTCAATTAAGACTCTTACGTGTGTGTTGGAGTATCACTTAATCTGTCATATTAGCAAATTTTGACACTATCAACAAACAAAGTGACGGAAAGACTAATATGACTAATTTAAAATCTTTAAAGGACGAATTTGATTAAAAAAATCTTTCGAAAACCAATTTATAGAATGAATGATCTTTTAGGGACTAATTTAATTATTTTACTCTAAATTAAAATATCTTAATTAACTATTAACATGATTAGTTTATAAAATTAGATAAAATCAACTCCAAATTGAGAGATTCCAATACCTCAAGTTCTCTCCAAAATTAGATTTTGATTTGATTTAATTTCATAAACTTATTATATTAATAGTCAATTAAGACTCTTACGTGTGTGTTGGAGTGTCACTTAATGTGTCATATTAGCAAATTTTGACACTATCAACAAACAAAGTGAAGAAAGACTAATATGACTAATTTAAAATCTTTAAAAGACGAATTTGATTAAAAAATCTTTCAAAAACCAATTTATAGAACTGTTCCATACTGGAAGAGTCGAGGTATACGACGCCTAGCTGGCTGCTGGATTTGTGGAAGAGCTATAAGCCGTCCATGAAGCAGCGCTATAAAGGAACCTCGACACCTTGAAACACAACGGTGGGAGCACCTGCAAAAAGCACTCCGACGCTCAAGTTAGAATAAGTATTATCAGAGTGAGAGAAGTAAACTAGAGTGAGTGATGTAACCTATCATTTTTAGGTTGTTTAGGTTTGATTTTATAGATGAATGGAGTGTTATGTGCTGCTTGGTTTGTTCCGATATTAATGGCTTGGATGATAGTTTCGTTGTTGTTGGTAACAGCTAGGGGATAGTGCTTGACTCGTGTGTTTTTGGTCAAGTGATTGTTTCAGTTTTAATTATTTGTTTCCGGGATTTATGGTCGGTTTGTTGTTGTTGATGCTAATCCCGAGCTTAGCGGGGTACACGTCATAGCCCCAAAGCTCGGCTGGCATTGTATGTAAATGGTAGGCGAGCTTATTAGGTTGCTTTCGTTGTATTTTCTGGTCTTGGGCTTCTCCAAAATGATTTTCAGTGGAATTTTAAATGACATTGGGAGACTTTGTTGTTTCTTCTCTTGCAAAACGTGCCCGCTTTTAATGCGTTTATTTGCCGTTTGGGTTTTTCACGCTTGTTTAGCGGTTGCGAGTTATTTACCCACTAAGTTAGTGGGCTTGCAATAATTTTTCCTTGTTTTGGGAATTTCGTTGCTATTTCAAATTCTTTCTACTAGCTGACTCTTGCCATGACTTCTAAAGGTTTGTCTTTTTCTCTGTAGTTTATTTTTGTTTCTCTGTTCTTTCTTCTGAGATGGCGAGAGATAAAGAAAAAGATAAAGTTGTGGAAGAGGATAAAGCTAATCCATATTACTGGGTTCACGATGATGTGAGGACTCGCTCCTCCTCGTTTGTTAGTGTTGACTCCATGAGTGAGCTTCGTGGTTTGCATGTTGTGAAGGAGGGTTCTGGTGCTGTTATTGAATTCCTTCCCTGTTCTAGTAAAGATAGGATTTGCGAGAGGAGGGGGGATTGGCAGTACTTCTACTTTTATACACCTTGTCTTATTGAGCTTCACGATAGGTTCCCATTTTTTGCATTTGAGTGTGACGTTCTAACTCAGCTAAACTGCGCGCCCTCACAATTATACCCTAACTCGTGGGCATTTTTGCGTGCTTTCCAATGTTTAATGAGCTTTCTTTCTGTTCCTTGTTCTCTTGCTGTGCTTTTTTCTTTGTTTCAAGCGAAAGGGGTTCGAAAGAGGTTATGGATATGTTTGAGTAGTTACCCTGGTCGTTCTCTCTTCCTTCTTTATAAGTCTTCTTTCAAAAACTTTAAGTCCTTGTTTGTGAAAGTGAGGTCGGTGGAGTCCGAGTACCCCTTCTATCTCGATGACGAGTTGATAGAACGGTTTCCTCTATATTGGTGTTCGGAACCTTGCCAGATTCTTGAAGCTGTTGAACGAAGTGAGGAGGAGGAGCGATTGATAGACTTTTTGGTTGAGAGTTTTGCTGGGGGGAGTGTCTGTGTATTCCTGACCTTCTTCGCTATCATGACTCTGGTGATATGGAGGGTTTGAAAACATATTTAGGTATTTCTTGATTGTTTTATGTTCGTTTCTCATTCGCCTTATTTATTCTGACCTTTTGCTTCTATGTAGGTGGGCGAGTTCCTCTCTTTGATCCGTCACGTCTTCAGACTTTTCTTAAGAAGAAAAAAGAAAAGCTTACTGATGCTTCTATGGCTGTGAATGAGGGGGTGGTGATGTTGCCGAATCTGTTGCTCAAGCGGCATCTTCTTTCAAAAGGAAGAGGGATGATGTTGAAAAATCTGTGGAGGTGATTTCAGCGGAAATCAGGGAGGTTGCTAGAGGTGGCAGGTTTGCTTTTGATCGGCAAAAGAAACTCCATAGTTTTATCCCTGGTTCTGGTTCGCATTCCCTATGGAGCGATCAATTTGATTTTGCCGATCTTTCTGATAAGGTGTCTCAATACCCTGGTGACATGCTTATGACTCGCCGCGTTGGCATGGAAGCTCTTGGTAAATTTGTTCAGGTAATCTTTGTTATAGTCTGAGCTTTTTTAAACATTTTTGTTTGCCTTTTGATTTTGATTCCGGCTTCAAATTTATATAGATTGTTGCCTCTCGCTTAATGTATGTTGGTCGTACCACCGAGCTCATCGGCGCTGAGCAGCAGAAGGCTGTGAACAAAGTTGCTGACCTGGAGAAGTCGTATAACGTGAGGATTGCTGAGTTGGAGAAAGCCGCTAAGGAGAAAGATGATGCTGTTATCAGTGCTGTGGCTAAGGCAAAGGAATTTGAAGAGGAGGTAACTTGCTTAAGAGATCAGATTCGTCTGTTGCAGGCTGAGGTTAAGGAGAATGATGTGGCTAAGGGTCGGCTTACTTCACGTGTTCATGAGTTGGAGGAGAATGGCATGGAGATGTTCTCTTATGGATTTGAACGAGCTGTAAGTCAGATTGCTGTATTGGCCCCAGAGTTTGACAGTGATCAGCTTGATATGACTAAGATAGTTGTTGGTGGAAAATTGGTTGTAGATGGCACTGTGGAGGAGCATGATGAGAACGCTCCTCCCTTTTAGTTTGTTTTGTTTATATTTTGGATATGTATGATTGACTCTTTACTTTTTTAGTTTTGTTGACCGAGGTTTGGTTTTCTTGTTTTGTTGATACTTTGAACTGTGTTTGCTTTGGCCGAGGTTAGGCCAGGTTGATGATATCACTTTGTTGTGATTTTTGTAGCGTGTGCTTTATTGCTTTCACATTTTGTTTAGAGCTGGATTTGTTTGAGAGAATCGTTCGATAATTTGAATATATTGGGCGTCCGGCCTCATTAAAACCCTTCCTTAGGCAAAACCCTCTTTGTTTTGGGAAAAAAGCTCTAAGCGGGAAAAAAGAGTACCTTCATCCGCTGATTGTACAACTTATGATCTATACATCTTTAATGATGAAACATTCCAGTTCCCTGACACTGGGTTGCCTTGTAATATTTGAAGTTGATAAGCCCCAATTCTGAGTACTTTTACTATTCGAAAAGGTCCTTCCCAGTTCGCGGCGAGCTTTCTGTGCGAAGGAGGTCGTCTCGCATCTTCGGTTCATCTGAGGACTAAATCGTCCTTAGAGAAAGCTCTTGGGACGACTTTGCTATTGTGTTTTCTTGCCACCAATTGCTTCATGGCTCTCTGTTTGATTGCCGCGATATCTCTATCTTCTTCGACGAGGTCAAGCTCGGCGTTTCTTATACAAGTGTTGTGTTGTTCGTCATATAGCTCGGTCATAATTGTGGGGGTTCCGACCTCTACTGGAATTAACGCCTCTGACCCATATACTAGTTTGAAGGGTGTTTCGCCCATGGTTGTTTGTATTGTTGTGTTGTAGCTCCACAATATTTCTGGGATCAGCTCGGCCCATTCTCCCTTTGCATTGTCAAGCTTTCTCTTTATTGCCTGCAATATAACTCGGTTAGCAGCTTCGGCCTGCCCATTGGTTTGGGGGTGTTCGACCGAGCTAAAATGGTGCTGTATATTAAAATTTTTTAGAAATGAACCGAGCTTATTATCGGTAAATTGTCTACCATTGTCTGATATTATTTCCTTTGGTATTCCAAATCGGCATATTATATTTTTTCATAAAAAGAAACTTACCTTTTCGGCTGTTATCTTTGCTAAGGGTTGTTACCTTTTCGGCTGTTATCTTTGCTAAGGGTTGTGCTTCTATCCATTTTGAGAAGTAGTCGATTGATACTAAAAGAAACTTTACCTGACCGGTGCTATTGGAAATGGGTCGAGGATATCAAGCCCCCATCTGTGAAAAGGCCAGCTTACCTCCATGCTGTGTAATACCTCGGCCGGCTTTGTAGAGATGGCTTCGTGCTTTTGGCATTTGTCACATGTCTTGACTTTTGTTATGCAATCTCTTTTCATGGTCGGCCAAAAGTATCCTGTTCGGACGATTTTTGCGGCTAGGGCTCATCCTCTGATGTGGTTTGCACATACGCCCTCATGTACTTCGTCCATTACCTCTCTTGCCTCATCCGTGTTTAGGCATTTTAGCAATAGTTGAGAGATGCTGCGTTTGTAAAGTTCTCCCGCTATGCTTGTATAGAGACTTGCTTTTCTTCTGAAATGTTGCGGGTTAAGCTCATCTTTGGGCACGGTACCTGTATTGATATACTCAAGAAAAGGTGTTCTCCAGTCATGGAGGTGGTTAATGCTTGTTATGGATAACAATTCAATGCTGGGTTTTTTAAGTGCCAGCTGTGATAATGCCGACGTTTGTGTGTCTGCCCTAGTGGCGGCAAGTTTTGATAGTATGTCGGCTCTAACATTCTTTTCTCTATGCACATGTAAAATGATAAATGAACTAAACTTTGAAATGAGATCCTTTGCTACGAGCCAATATCGCTCTAGCAAGGGATCTTTTACCTGATATTCTTCTCGGATTTGTTGAACCACCAAGAGGGAATCACAGTGTGCTGTCAGGCTTTATACCTGGAGGTTGAGGGCGAGCTTGAGTCCAGCTATGAGGGCCTCATACTCGGCCTGGTTGTTGCTTGCTAGGAAGTGGAACTGTAGTGATTGCTCGGCCACCACGTTGTCTCCTTCCTTCAAAATTATCCCAGCTCCGCTTCCTCCTCGGCTGGATGCTCCGTCAACGTGTAGCTCCCAGTACTTGTTGTGTTCATCCGAGGTTTGTTCCGATATGAAATCGGCGAGGATTTGTGCTCTTAATGCCGACCTTGGTTGAAATTGGATATCAAATTCTGAGAGCTCTATAGACCATTTAGTCAGTCATCCAGCTAGTTCTGGCTTTGTTAGTATTTGTCGTAATGGTTGGTTTGTCCGTACTATTATTGTGTGGCTCTGAAAGTAGTGTCTGAGTCTTCTTGCCGTTATTACAAGTGTTAAAGCTAGTTGTTCTATCTTCGGGTACCTTTGTTCCGTTGACTGCATGACTCTACTGACGAAGTATACCGGTTGTTGTGTTTTTCCTATCTCAATAACTAGAGCCGAGCTTATAGAATGATTAGAAATAGATAAATATAAGTATAAAGGTTTACCGACTTCTGGTCTTTGCAGCACTGGTGGTGATGACAAAATGGTTTTGAGCTCGGCAAACGCTTTCTCGCATTCCTCTGTCCATTGAAACTTTTTATTCTTTGTTATTGTTTGGAAAAAGTGGTATGATCGGCTTGATGCTGATGGTAGGAACCGAGATAGTGCTGCTACCCTTCCTGCCAGTTGTTGTACTTCTTTTATTGTTTTAGGGCTCGTCATGTTAAGTATTGCTTCGCATTTTTCAGGGTTCGCTTCGATTCCTCGTGAAGTTAGCATGAATCCGAGGAATTTTCCTCCTTGCACCCCAAAGGCACATTTCTCTGGGTTGAGTCTCATCTTGTATGCTCGTATCTATTCAAATATCTCTTTGAGGTCGTCGCAGTGTGACCTCTCCTGGGTGGTCTTGGCGACCATATCGTCGACATAGATTTCCATATTCCGACCTATTTGGTGATGGAACACCTTGTCCATCAGTCATTGGTAGGTTGCGCCTGCATTCTTTAGACCAAATGGCATTACTTTATAACAAAAATTTCCATGTTCAGTTATAAATTCTGTTTTGCTTTGGTCTTCTGGATGCATAAGTATCTGGTTGTAACCAGAGTATGCGTCCATGAAACTCAAGCTTTTGAAACCTGATGCACTGTCTACGAGTTTATCGATGCAAGGTAAAGGGTAGGCATCTTTAGGGCATGCCTTATTTAAATCTGTAAAGTTGACGCACATGCGCCATTTACCTGAGTTTTTCCTTACCATTACCATGTTCGAGAGCCATGTGGTGAATCTGATTTCTGTGATGAAGTTAGCTTTAAGAAGCTTTTTGGTTTCTTCTAGTGCTGCCTTTGATTTTTCTGCTCTGAGGATTCTTTTCTTCTGAGCTATAGGTCAGCTTGTTTTGTCAGTGGCGAGCTTATGGCAGATAATGTTTGGATCTATTCCTGGCATGTCTGCTGGAGTCCAGGCAAATAGGTCAGCGTTATCTTGTAATACTTTTATGAGCTCGGATCTTTCTTTTTCCTGTAGTGCTTGACCAATATATGTGACTTGTTCTGGTTTCGCCGTTAGCTGGACTTCCTGTAGTTCGTCTGCTGGTTGAGGCATTTCTTGGGTGTCCTCACGAGGGTCCAGCTCTGCTAGAGACAGTACCTCACTTGTGTTATGAATTGCTTTGACTTCTTGTTGGAACTCTATTCTTGGAGCCGACCTTTTTAGGCTTGCATTGTAGCATTGCCGAGCTTGTTGATGATCTGAGTGGAGTGTCGCTATCTCTCCATCCTGTGCCTGGAATTTGACACATAGATGAAAAGTTGAAACTACTGCCCTGAACATGTTCAGGGCAGGTCTTCCAAGGATAATATTATAAGGGCTAGGGCAATCAACTATAAGATATTGTATGTCAATGGTCCGTGACAATGGGTGGTTTCCCATCATTGTCCTCAACCATATGTAACCCTTGATTGGCACTCTTTCTCCAGAGAATCCGACTAATTCTCTGGAGGAAGGTTGTATGAGTTTTTCGGATATTTTCATTTTCAAAAAAGTAGTATAAAACAGAACATCGGCACTACTACATGGGTCGAGAAGGACTTTTCTTACCAATAAGTCACCTGTTTGGATAGAAATTACCACTGGATCGTCTGAGTGTGGTGCGGCCGAGCATATATCTCCCTGGTTGAAAGTGATTTCTAGGTCTGAGGCATCCTTGTTGCTACATGGTGTTGTTCCTTTTATTGCTAGCATTGAGCGGTAACTACACTTTCTTGCCGAAGTTGTTTCTCCTCCCCCGGCGAATCCTCCTGATATGGTGTTTATGACCCCCTTAGGTGGCGTGTTGTTTGACCATTTATTGGTTTCTTTGCTTCCTGGGGTCTGTTGGCGTTCTTCTCTATCGCCTTCTTTATGTTTTCTTCCTTCGATGTACTTGTCTAGGAGGCCTTGCCGGGCCAATCTTTTCAATAGGTCTTTGGCTATCACGCATTCATCGGTTGTGTGGCCGTACTTTTGGTGGAAGGCACAGTGCTTGCTCTTGTCGACGAATCTCTGATCTTGATAGCTCCCAGCTCTTGCTGGTGGTTTTATGATTTTAGCGTTGAATATTTCTTTGATTATTTTTTCCCTCTTTGTGTTGAACTTGGTGTAGTTGTCAAACTTTGGGGTTAGCCTGAAGGGCTTCCTGGGGTCTTTGACATTTGCAGACCTTGTGGCCCTGTCGTCTTCTCTCTTTGGTTGTTTTTTCTCCATTTTTTCAGCTTCACGGGGTTCTTCGATCTCCATCTGTCCTGCCGCCCTCTCTCGGAATTGTTCCAATGTCTTCGGCTTTGTTACCGCAATTGTTTCTCTGAATTTTTCAGGTCGGAGTTCGGCCTTTATGGCATGCAGGTGGACGGCGGGATCTAGATCGGGTATCTTCATTGTCGCTTCTGCAAATCTGGTCAGATAGTCTTTCAAACTTTCTTGGGGACCTTGGCGGATGGTGCCAAGGTAATCCGATCTGTGTACATATATCCTTGCTGCAGCAAAATAGTCTATGAAGGATTTTGCCAATTCCTCGAAAGAAGAGATTGATCCTACAGGTAGTTTTGAAAACCAAAGTAGAGCTGCGCCATCAAGGTAAGTAGGGAAAGCTCTGCAAAGAACAGGTTCGTTATTAGGGCCATTAAAGAACATCATAGATTGAAATTTCTTAATATGAGCCCGGGGGTCACCAATCCCCTTATACGGCTCGAGTGAGGAAGGTAATGTAAAGTGTTTTGGCATCTGGTAGTTTGTGATTTCCTCAGAGAACGGGTTGCCTAAGGTCAGCCTTTCCTTTGGAGGATTGACTCCCAAAAGGTCTACGCCTCCTTGGGCCGGGCCTTTGGAATTATCCTCTTTCTTACTGGCGTTGTTCTGGATTGACAACTCAGCGAGTCTCTTGACTTCTACTTGCAGCTCGGCCATCTGGGCCATGAGTTCGGCCTGAGTGGGTTGGTGAACTCCGTTATCGGCTATGCGCGAAGGTTTGAGAGATCCTGCGTAAAAGGAAAACACAAAGTACTATATGGTGAAAAGAGTGGGGTTAATATGATTTTCGGGCCCCACGGTGGGCGCCAAATGTTCCGTACTGGAAGAGCCGAGGTATACGATACCTAGCTGGCTGCTGGATTTGTGGAAGAGCTATAAGCCGTCCAGGAAGCAACGCTATAAAGGAACCTCGACACCTTGAAACACAGCGGCGGGAGCACCTGCAAAAAGCACTCTGACGCTCAAGTTAGAATAAGTATTATCTGAGTGAGAGAAGTAAACTAGAGTGAGTGATGTAACCTGTCTTTTTTAGGTTGTTTAGGTTTGATTTTAGAGATGAATGGAGTGCTATGTGCTGCTTGGTTTGTTCCGATATTAATGACTTGGATGATAAGTTCCGTTGTTGTTGGTAACAGCTAGGGGATAGTACTTGACTCATGTGTATTTTTGGTCAAGTGATTGTTTCAGTTTTAATTATTTATTTTCGGGATTTATGGTCGATTTGTTGTTGTTGATGCTAATCCCGAGTTTAGCGGGATACATGTCATGAACGAATAATCATTTAAAAACTAATTTAATTATTTTACTCAATTAAAATAATAAACACATTTTATAAAAATTACAAAATTAATATTAATTAATTATTTATTTTACTACTTTACCAACTTCTCATATCCAAATTGGACTGGCTAATTTTCCGACGGTTCGAAGCTTTTTCGGTTCACCACTTTTTCAACAGTTTTTTTTTTTTTGAAACAAAGGAAGCTCAACACATTAAAGTGGAGCAAATAAAAGAAAAAAGAAGACACATAACTAGCTACCAACAAATAAACCAACCCCTACTATCCCCAGTACTCTCATCCTCCCCCAGGATCACCACCACTCCATTCCGTGTAGCTCATCAACGTCCTTGTGTGTATGACCTCCAGGCTTGCTCTTGCATTCTTGAAGATTCGTGCATTCCGTTCCAACCAGATGTTCCAAATCACTGCAAAGAACACTGACATCCACATCTTCTTCCGTTCCACTTTTTCAACAGTTTTGCGGCAGTTTGCCTCCTTCGGTCCGTTCCGCCTGCGTTTCCTTCTCTCTATATATATTGCATCTTGTATGATATTCGGAGGACAATCTCCATATGTACTAAACCATTTCCTTAGTCTCGTGTTCTAACACCCATCATCTTCCCATTCTTTTTCCCAAGCCCTCCCGTTGTTGCCACTGTTCATTCTGGTAGTGCACAAACAAAGAATTTGCTATTTCTGAGAGCATTAATTGAGTTGATTTATGTGAATTTTGAGGCGAGCATAGCTGCAAAGTGTCTTGAAAGAAATGAAGCCAGACGAGACGGCATCAGCTTCTGGTTATGCGAGTTGGTCATGGACGGTGGTGTGCCTTTTCATATCAGGTATAGTTGTTGGTTCATTCATAGCAGGCATGTTACTCAATTGGAAACCCTTACTCAGCAGCAAGTTCTGGGCTCTACTTGGTTACCAAGATGAGGCGTTGGTTATCACCGAGGGAAGTTCGTCTTCCCCGCGGGGTTACAAATATGATGTGTTTCTGAGTTTCAGAGGTTCTGATACCCGCCGTAGTTTTGTTGATTATCTTTACCGACGTCTCTTGGAAGAAGGTATTTTGGCCTTCAAAGACGAGAAGGAATTAAACAGAGGAGAAATCATTTCATCAAAGCTCCTGCAAACAATTAAAGATTCACGGATTTCTATCGTTGTGTTCTCAAGGGGTTACGCTCGCTCAAAGTGGTGTTTGGACGAACTGGTTGCTATAGTTGATTGTCACAAAGAGATGAAGCAGGAACTTCTCCCAGTTTTCTATGATGTCGATCCACGTGACGTTCGATATCAAACTGGGCCATACGAGGATGCCTTTGACTCGCATAGGGAGAGATTCAGAGAAGAGCCTGACAAGATCTACAAATGGAAGAGTGCTATGACGTATTTGTCCAATATTAGTGGTTTGATTTTAAGAGATCAGTATGTATATAAACATTGTCTTCCCTTTCTCTTTCCATTTGAGACGGATTAGTGGTATTTTCCTTTAATTTCTGCTCCTCTCCTCTTGCAGAGCAACAACTGAAGGGATTGACAAAATGATTGAGGCGGTGTTGGACAGACTGGTTTATAAATTCCAAAGTTCAAGGTTTGCTGATAAAAATCCAGAATCCCCTCAAGGAAGACCATCATCGCAGGAAGTCAACAAGTATGACGTGTTTCTCAGTCTCAGACGCGCCCACACTCCTCACACATTTATTGACCATCTTTACCAATATCTCAACAAGAGAGGATTTTCCACCTTCAGAAGTGACGAGGTGATGTCAGAGTCACAGCTCCGGCAAGCACTTAAAAATTCAAAGATTCTTATCATTGTCTTCACAAGTGATTATGCTGACTCAAGATTCTGTTTGGACGAAATGGCTACTATAGTTGATTGTCACCGGGAACTAAAACAAACTATCATCCCAGTTTTCTGTGGTGTGGATCCTAGTGATGTTCGAAGACAAGCGGGTCCATACCAGAAAGCCTTTATTTCGTATACAGAGGAATTCAAGCAAGATCCTCTCAAGGTTCAACAATGGAGGGAAGCTTTCAAGTATATCACTGATCTACGTGGTGTTGTTCTAAGAGATGGGTACGTATCTAAGGCATAGTTTACGGAATCTTGATTATTTCCAGGCAGATCATAAGTCATAACTTGTGCAAACCACTAATCAGGTGGATTTTGCATTCTAGTTTCATCATATTAAGTTAAACTATTTTACAAATCATGTTGTAAAAATATACGTTTGGCTTCTTATTTTTTAATCTTTTCCCTTTCAGGCCAGAGACTGAAGCGATTGGAAATATCATTCAGACAGTGGAACAGTTATTCCCTAAATTCCCAAGGCCTAGTAGCCATAGTCAAGGTTGGATACAATCCCGTTTAGACGGGCTAGAGAAGCTTTTGAAATTAGAGGATGATTGTATTTTAGTGGTTGGAATTTGGGGCATGGGTGGATCTGGAAAGACAACCCATGCTTTAGCTTTGTATAACAGAATCTTTGAGAAATTTGAGGGTGCTTGTTTCATTCAGGACGTAAGCCAGGTTTACAGAGTTGGTGGTGCAACTGCTTTGCAGAAACAAATACTCTGTGAATCTTTAAATGTAGAACTTTCAGATATCTACAATCCTTTAGAAATATCTGACCTCTTAAGAAAGCTATATCGGAAAAAGATCCTTATAGTCCTTGATGGTGTTGATGAGCTACGCCAGTTGGACTTATTGGCTATAAATCGCAACATGCTTGGGAAGGGAAGTAGGATTATCATAACCACTAGGAATAGGCATATTTTGGATGCATATAAAGTAGATTTTATTCACGAGATTTCACTGTTGAATAATGATGAAGCTCGTGAACTGTTCCTGAGTGCTTGTGGTATTGTGGATGATCAGGACTATACTAGGTTGATTCCTAGAGTGCTAGAATATGCTCATGGTCTTCCGTTGGCAATCAAAGTACTGGGTTCTTTTTTGCAATACCGTGATGTAACCTTCTGGGAAGATACCTTGGATAGACTGAGAAGAGAGCCATCTTTTGAAATCATGAAGACTCTTCAAACAAGTTTTGATGGATTAGACGATGAAGACAGAGAAATCTTTTTGCACATTGCTTGTTTCTTTCATGGGAAGAAGGTAGATTTTGTAAAGGAAGTTCTAAGTTGTTGTGGATTTTTGGTTGAAATAGGGATTCAAACTTTGTTGGACAAATCACTCATCACTATCCAAAATGAGGAAATTCATATGCACGATCTGTTGCAAGATTTGGGAAAGAAAATTGTCCATGAAGAATATCCAAATAATCCAGGATTGCGGAGTAGATTGTGGCTTTACGAGGACTTTAGTTTTGTCTTGAAGTCAAACACGGTAACGATTCCTCTTGCGAATTTAGATTCCCTGGCTTTTTTGTGTCATTGGAAAACTTGGTTCCTATTTGTGGATAATTTTATGAATATAACTGATTCAAGTACTTCCATTAGTATGCTTTTTTTTTATAATTATTTTATTTAGTAATATTTTTCTGCTCGTTTTTCAGGCAACAAGCAAGGTTAAAGATATAGTTCTATATGAGGATGCCTCCATCTCTGAATATGAAGATTTGAACATTGAAGGATTGTCAAAAATTAGAAATCTTGAACTGCTCATATTATATGATCTGCATTTTTCAGGAAGACTTACTTCTCTTCCCAATGAATTACGGTATCTTTTTTGGCATGGATATCCTTTCTATTCTTTGCCTTCATTAGAACCGTATAATCGTCTTGTTGGATTGAATTTGCCTAACAGCAACATCGAACGCCCATGGTATGGCTGCAAGGTAGTTTAATATCTTCCTCATTCTTTTTATTTTCTTTTTTCTTTTCTTTTCTTTAATTAAAGAAACAGTGGAAAGAATAATCATCTTTAAAAGAGGCATAAAGAGTTTAAAGAGAGTAAACAAAATTGAAATATTTTAGAAGATATAACTTGGATGTTTAGATAGGTAAGAGACCACATTAAGCCATATGGGATTATTAATGAGTACTTTACCCTCAGAGGTGTGGACTTGTGGTAGCGCCAATTGTTAAACAATAGTAAAATCATACCTGAGATGATAAAGACATGTTTGGAGAAGGACTAAAGACTTAAATTAGGTGAGTTGATCAAATGGAGAGTATGCTTACAACTAGAAAGAGGTAGAAACTATCCAAGACTAGCTATGGATAAAACGTTAAAGTGGGTTGAAATATAAATGATTTTAAATTGGATATCAAATATGATACATAATAGAGCATCATGGCATTATTTGATCCATGTTCTCTTACTACACCTAATGTAAATTAATGATATTGTTCATTAATGCTTTAGTGATAATATAAAAACAATGTTGATAATGTGTCAGAAGTAAAACTATTTTGTCATAATATTGTTTCTATTATATAATGAGAAAGTGTTTTTATATCTTCTGCACAGATGTTTAATATTTCACATTTTATAATTCTAATTTTCTTTTCCTGCTTGGTATCAAAGTTAAGAGATTTAATATATCATAATGACATGTTGGTATCTAATGATTCTTTTCACAGGACTTCCCACATTTGGAAAGGGTGGATTTGAGTTACTCAAAATACCTCAGGGAGACACCAAATTTTGAAGGGAGCCCAAGACTTAAGCGTCTAGATTTCACAGGATGCAGAGAGCTAATGGAAGTCCATCCATCTATCGGACATCTTAAAGAACTTGCTTACTTGAGTTTCCGTGACTGTGATATGTTGGTCACCCTCAATCTTGATCATAAATGCAAATTAAGTTCTTTGAAGGTTCTTGACCTCTATAGTTGCAGACATCTTGAGAACACACCAGATTTTACAGGACTACCCAATGTTGAGCACATTGATCTTGGAAAATGTGAAAGTTTATCCACTGTTCATCATTCTATTGGGAATCTTGAAAAGCTTAAGTTCTTAAATGTGCCAGCCGACATAGATCTTCCTAAGTTAGGTGGTGTCAGAATTATTCGAACTCCATAAGTTCCTAGTCGCGTAGAAAAAGTACTGTCTTCCTGGTAGATATACCACTGAGAGGCTTTCCAGGCTAACGTATCAAAAAGTGATGTGTTATTGTGTGCTTACAAGATTGCATAAGCCCTCATTTGGTCTTAATTTGATTGCAACTGGATCATGACAAGGCACTTGAATCATCGAATGCATGGTGAGCAAGAATAGTTGAGGTGCATACTCTCTGCCTTTCTCCTCTTATCACAATTTCTTTATTATATTTTGTCTGTTTATACCTTTGCAAGTCGCAGGTATATCACTTCCATTGTGGTTGAGTTTTGACATTGCAGTTCCTTTTGTGAGTGAAATTCCAGCTCAGTGTTTCAAATTGAGTTGAACTCTCATTTCTGGAAGTAGTGAGTATGTAGAAATAGAAAAAATGTTTCGATATTCCACCTTGATTAGTGTTTTAGTGTTTTATCTTTCCCAGTCAATTTCTTTTGCGAGAGTACTTCAGAACTATGAGTAGTTTCAAACTCTAGACTCCAAAGTTTGATGGTGAAATTATTATGTCCTATCAAAGATTTGTTAAGATAACATATTCCAAGGGCAATAGCCTAATAACCATTTGTCAGCATCCACACAGAAATTTGAAGAGGAAGAGCTTAATGAGTATCTGATGGCGGGAACTTGGGATTCAATAGAGAGAGAAACAGATGAAGAACCAACACAAATCTTGCCACTTTTAACAAAAAATCGTTTTATAAAGAGGTCAGTCAACAATTATGACAATTATTTTTATTCCCCCCATTTCAAAGTATAAATCATTTTGGTTTTTCAGGTTCATCAGAAGATGTTTAAGGGAAAAAACTCAAACACTCTACGCACACAAGTTCTCAGTGCCGCGAGAGCTTCCCTGCTCTCCCTTGACTTTGGGTGTGTCGATGGAAGGTAGTAAGTGATTGGTGAATAGTGCTTCGGTTTGAGCTTCCAAGAGATGTGAAAGGGAAAGAGGGAACAGAGGAGTGAAGTGTGGTGCTTTACTTGCACACAACTCACACCCAATCATGCTACACTGCCCTATGAATTAAGGCTCTTTTAACCATACAGGGAATCCACTCTGGTGTGGCTCCCTTCTTGGAACATGATCCATTACTCTGTATTAAGAGTTCTTATTATAGCTGTTATTCTTGAAGGATATTCCCCCTTGTTTGTGTTTTGTACTCTCTAGAATCTCTTTTGGCAACATGACTAGAAAGAATGGAATTTTAGGGACAGGAATTTGTTTTGAGAACACTTTTTGTATACGTACTAGATTATTTCTGAATTTGTAATTTCGATTTAAATATCTTTTTTAAACCTTTAAATTAAATTAATGTCTGTAGTCACCAAAAAAAAATGTCTGTTAAACTTACCTAGATATACAAGTAACATCACTTTTTATATTAAAAAATAGAGAAAATTTCACTCTCATCCCTTGCAAGATGCTAAAATGACACCCCATCCCCTGTATTTTATAAATGAACATTCCTCTCCCTTCTAATTTTTAAAAAACATTCTTTTTAATTTATTTTAAATTTTTTGTGTCAACTAATATTAATTTTATCCAT